>NW_008604939.1:0-44635 GCF_000691845.1 Merops nubicus | reverse complement strand
AGAGGGGGGGGGGGGGGGAAAAAGCCACAACTGGCAAGTCTGGTAAGGTTTGGAATACATGTCTTTGTTCTCCCACATAGAGTGATTAAAAAGCATCTCTCTGTGAATCACATTTTCAGGCACCAATAATAACAGAAAATCAGGAATGTAAAAAAAATCTTGTTTAAGATATTACAGTAGACACACACAAATGGAGCACCTGGATGTGAATACCACTGTCTGTGGTGCATCTTCCCCATAGAGGATAAAAATACTTAATTCATCACATGGACAGACAGATATAAAAGTGCAATTATTTTTGGAGATTCGTATGTAGTAAACTAGGACATTAGAAACTGCTCTTCAGAAAGAATTACACATAGAGATGGAATTTGTGGATCCTGTACCTCCTCACAAAATCTTTCAGTTTTGTCCTAGAGTTTGTCTTAGAAAGATGACTTAAAGCCAAAGCTACTGGCAAGTATTTATGGTAACTTGGTTCCAGCTCTACCCTACACTGTCTTTATTATGTCTTGGGCTGAATGGTTATTTCTGTATCCCATTCCTCATCTGCAGAAGAGTTGTCATCTTTTTCCTCCTAGAAGGTAAGTCTGTCCTCTGGTGCTGTCTTTTATGATGAGTATGGAGGAGGCAATCTTCTTTAGTGCCTCTGAGCTTCCACAGTATGCAATTATCAATGTTAATGTCTTCAAATTGAGGGAGTGATTTGATCTAGCAGACTGCTTTGTTGTTTGTGTGTTGTGTAATTATTAACATTCATTCCAAACAGGTATGTCTAATTTTTCCAAGTCTCAGCAAGCTGACTACAATGATGGTGTTGTGGGTTGGGTTAAACTGGCTGAAACTAGTGAGTGAAATGGCTGCTCTCCTGTTATGAATAAATGCAGCAAACACAGAGCTAGGCAGATTTAGAAAAAAAAAAATAAAAAAAAAAGAAAAAAGAATTTGTTCAGTATGTGAGCTGTGGATTTGAACTGCTCACAGAGGAGCTGAAAGCATGGAGCTTTGGTGGGATTTCCCAGGGTATTGTTTAACTATGTGCACACAGCTCTCTTCAGTGAGCAAACAGCAGGTGAGAGAGAGCACAGGAAACAACAAAATTGCAAATGTGGTCTAAGAAAATGTATGCAAGAGAGAAAGCGTTTAAATATTTCCCCTAGAAACTGAGAGCAAGGAGTAAAGAAGCACCTGCTGTGCCCAGAGATACCGGGTTTTTACCAGCTTGTATGAAATATGCAGGGCTGTATCAAGGAGTCTGTCCTCGGGTAAAGTGCTCCAGCAGTTTTATTTCACCAGGAAAAGTAGTCTTGCTCGAGCACACTGCTGTGTATCTTCTCTGAGGTGCATCTGAGAGGCTGAAGCTACATTCATAGACTGCCTGTCAAACTGATTGCAAGTAAGTTTATCGTCACTGAGAAAGAATACCTAGTGAGGAGGCAATTTTTTAAAATGAAACCCCCTCACAAGTAGACATACCTAGGGGTACTAGTATTTAGAAGGCAGGAATATTGGTATTCAAGAGGATACCTAGCCACTGCTTCTCCTTCTCCTGTGTTTTCCCTGTTTTGCTTTGGTACAGGTGTTGAAACTTGCCAGAGAAACGTGATGTGCTTAGAAGCACAAAATGATAGCCTGTGTTTTTGGGCACGCAGGCAAATCAGCTGAGTGCAGAGCAGGCTGTGCCACAGTGTGCAGCCAGCAGTTCAGAGAGAAGTCAGGGCTGCTACGTGGCAGGAGCCCCTGGGGGTGCAGAGGGGGAAAGGAGCCGTGCGTGTTTCGGTGCCGCTGTGCCGGGAGGACGGGGTGCATTCCCCGGGAGACCGACAGCTTTGCAAGCCCTGCTGCTGGGTGCGGGCACAATCCTGCCTTTGTTCCCTGCGGTGGGGAGGAGGGGAGCTCGGTGTGGAGGATGCCGTGGGGAGTGCTGCCAGGTGGCAGGCCATCGCTCAGCCGAGGGACAAGAGAAAAAGACAGAACTGAGAAGCTCTTTTGAAGGAAATTCTCCAGGAAAATGTGCGAAAACAGGCGCTGGTACTGTTTTGAAGTCCAGGGCAATGTTTCACTTGATCTCGATCGCAGGAGAAGAAAGCAGAAAGTGTTAATTCTCCATTCATACGCTGAGGGTGGCTCAGCCAGTGGAGGAGGCAGAGCTGTGCTCTGTGCAGGTTTATACAGGTTACTGTGCTAAGAGAAATTACAAGGCGTCGCAGAAGGGCAGTTAGGAGAAATGTAATACTCCTGTTAATAAAGGCAGATGTTACCCGTGTGCCACTGCAGATAGTTTCTACATGCCCCCAGTTTTGCAGCTCAGAGTGAAGTGAAGTTCAGTCAGCTAACGTATCACCTGGGAATATACAGAGAGGTAATCTTCATTGCACAGTTATTCAGCTGAAATGAGTTTAACCACTTTGCATAGACTAGACACCGGTCTTGACATTTGACACGCCAAAGAAAAAAAATCTTGTTCACACACTTTCTAACTTTGATATAAGAAAAATAACAACACAGCTATGGATTGTTCATGCAGATTGAGGTCTGAACTGCAGGAAATAACATCAAATTTGCAAATTGCCACTGATGATGCAGAGTAGCCATCCAAAAGCAAGAATGTGAATGAATTTTAAAGTTTCTTTGGCTGCAAACAGCATAACTAAATTGTGGGAGGTTTGAGGAAGCATTTGGTGTTTGACTTGGTCTGGCCCTACTAACGTTTTGTTTGATCACTACAGTCATTTCAAAAATTGTATCCTAGGCACAGGGCCCATATGACAGAGAGAAGAAAGCCCCAGTTTATCCTACATAAACATTACAAAGGCTGTATCAAGGGTGCTGAGACAGGTGTTTGACTGTTAGAAAATGGCCAAAGGGGTATTTCCCCTTCAGGTTTCATTCTGCTCTTTATTTGTGTTCCTGCATGACATTAGTGACAAAGAGCACTAGTTGTATCAGGGTGTTACAAATTCCTCCCCCCTTAACCACAGGGAGTGTTTTTAAATCTGATTTGCACTCTCGGGCCAGCTTCTGGTCTCTGTTGCAATGAAGGAAAAGCAGGATGGATTTACTGCACTGCCCAGGGTTTGCTCCTGCACAGCCAAAAGGATGTGTGGGAAGCTGATAGGAAGAGGTGGCCAAAGAAACAGCTGATGGGGAGGGACAGGAAAGAAAAAAAAGTGCACCAATTTTATTTTTTTTTATTTTTTTTTATACTTATTTAAGTCTCTTGATGATGTTTTGTGGGTACTTTCTTTGATTCTTATTTTTCAGTCTACCATCATGAGAACAGGTTGTGTAACATTTTCAGGTCCCTCTGATACAGGTACTGCCTAAAAAGATGACTGACTCTTCTACCCTGTATGTTTTGCTTCTCTGCGCACACTTTGTTCTGTGGATAGCAGTTAAAATTCTAGTGGGCTGCCCTCCTATTAAAATACCTTTAATGTTTTATTGGGATGCCTCCCACCTGAAAATTGTTTAGCACATAAAGGTGCTTTGTTCATTTGAGAAAAAATGAAACTGTATTTCTGACGCAGAGGCAAGACGGTTTGAGCAGCTCTCCTCTTTGCTCCTTATGCAAATGGTGCCTTGGGAACGGGCAGATGAAAGTCTTTCAGGGCGGGATGACAATGCAAATGTTTCATCTACCTGCCTGGGAGGGCTCTGTTGCAAGAAGAGAAACAAGTTCTCCTGCACGTTGCTGACTTATCTCTTTCTGTCTGAAAGTTCAGCATCTGCCCTTGAAAGTAATTGCTCAAAACCAAGAAAGAGAGTGGATGAAATATGCATGTCAAGAAAATGTAAGTCTATGCAGGTTAGTTGTCTTGAATTGCTAAAACAGGGTCTTCTGTGACTAGGAAAACACGTGGAGTAGTTTCTCGTTGGAAAGAGCGTTTTCCAAACCAGTCTAAGCAAACAGGAAACTGCACTTTGGTAAAAGGAGGAGAGACCCGGGCTGGGCACGGAGAGGAGCAAAGCGTTCAGCTCCAAAGATTCTGATTAAAGCTTTTTCCCAAAAATCAGACTTGGCTGGGTTTGCTCAGCACTCATTTTAATACATTTGTTAACTGCCTGCAAAAATCTTTCTCTCAGTGTTCCTGTTGGGTTTTTTTTTTTTTTTTAATTTATTTTTAACTATTAGTATTAAAGCCTATGGATACTGCAAAAAATTGTGTATTCAAAGTGCTGTACACATGTAACTCTGATGCCAGTGAGCAACCGCTGACAGAATCGTGGTGGGACATTTGGCTGCCTGGGCTGTTCCCTCACAGCTGCTTCCAGCCCTGGGATTCTCTTCCAGGCTCCTGCCAGGGCTCAGGACTCAGAGCTGTTTTTCATGGGAGGCAATGTGGCACAAATGTTCTTCACCCAGTATCCTCCTTAAAGGAACAGTGGAGCATGCTACATGAGTTGCTGAACAACTCACAGAGGTTCAAAGACCCTGGAATACACCTGAAAAGTGTCTGAAGGAATTGAAAGATTTTGGGGGGTGAAATAGAGTAAGCTCTAGCTTCAGTCCCTGCAGGGCTCTGAGCAAAGGCCTGATTTGGTACCAGACTTCACACCCCAATTCATCAGTGTCTGTTTAAGCTCCATGGAGATGCCTGCAAAGGGGTGACTGAGCAAACAGTTTTTCACAGCAACATTTTAAGATGACAAAGGAGGGAATGGCATTTAGGGGGGCAGGGAGAGGGTCCTGTGGATAATTCGAACATGTGGTTGTTGTGTGTGGAAGAACCTTGTAGCTACCAGTAACCATGGCATGAGTTTTCTGTTTGCCATCCTTACACAGCATTTTCTTTGTCGATGAATTAGTCTCCAACCAACCTGCTGTTATCCTGGTTGCCAGCACACCCACAGTGTGCAGCAGGAGATTAAGGGAGGCACTTGTGAAAGACTGAGGCACCACAGGTATTGCAAAGAGCTAATGGGACTTTCTTCATTGGAAAGAAAATCATCTTAATGTCACACAGAAATGGATAAAAGCTTTTAGTCAGCCTCTCTACAAGGAGCAAGATGTTGACAGCATCATTTCAGAATGCATTGTCCCAAATAGTGTCTGTAAACCAGACTCCTGCCACTACTATTTTGGAATTTCTGCATAATGAATATCTTTCCAATAACTGAAATATTATTGCTGCTTCTCTTGTGACCTGAGTTAACAGTCTGCTGCAAGAACGGAGTAAACTTGCAATTCTAGTGCTACGGTACAGACCTGCTATGTCTGCCTACTTTAATCAAAAGTCTGGAAAACAGTCAACATCTGAAGAACAGAATGCCTTTTACTATTGTGCAATGACTCTTACTGGAATATCTTTAAGTACTATTGAAAGAGAGCAGACATTCACCTCTTCCATTCCCCCCACCCCATCTGTCCAGAGGAAGAGTCCATTTCCTCCACTAATTTAATTAAGGACTGAAAATACAATTTGAAATGGAAGAATGGAACTTTTATTTTATTTATTTTGGTATGAAAAAATCAGGGGGGGTTTGCTTTTTCTTTTTCTTTTTTTTTTTTTTTCCCCTTTTCTTGTCCGGATGAGGAGGATCCTCTGAGGTGTGATGTCTACTTGGAGCAAGAGTTTTCAGATATGTACTGTCTATCTTCCAGGCTGGAGAACTCATAAGGCAAACAAGGAATAAGGCTTAAGTACTGCAAAGGGAATAAAAATAATTATGCCCAGAGTGAACAGGCCATCGGTCCCAAACAGACACAGGTCTCCATATTTTCTGCAAAGCACTATTCAGGTAAGTAAATGGGAAAAATAAGAGTGAAGAGAATACTGCTGATACTTACAATTTAGTTCCACTGTCAGTACCCATTTTCTACTAGAATTAAATTTTCAGGCCAGAAAAATGGGAGGAGAGACAAAAGTTATGGAAGTATGTCATATTATATTAGTTACATCAGAAATAATGAGTGGTTAGATCTGAGCTGTTGAGGAAAGTTAAAGGAGATATTAGTAGAACACTGAGGAAAGTGTCTTCGAACTAAAATTTTGGGGCCTTGCTGAAAGATATTATGCAGGGTATTCAAGACAAGTTAGTGTGCTCAGTAGGGAAGACTCAGGGTAGAAGGAGTGAGAGAACACTCCAGAAGTTGAATGGTGATTATGTCATTCCTTCTCAGACTTCAAAATTTCAAAGAGACCAGGTTTTTTATCATTAAGAACTGAAGACACAGAGAAGGTGGCTGGTAGCTCTTTGTTCTTGTGTGGGGGCGAAAATAAATCTAAGCCAGTGGTAAGGAGGAAGAAGAGACCCAAGTCCCTGGGGCTGTTTTGGTGGCAAGTGAAGTTGCAGGTGTGACTTGCACACCACATCTCAGATGCTGTGAAAAGCACTGTAGTTCTAGTTCAAGCTACGGTAAACAGTGTTTTAAAGGTGCTTTCAAGTAGGAAGGAAAGCATCCTGAAACTGAATGCATTGCTGTGGCCAGCAGACATCTCATGATGACTGAAGATATTGTCGACTTCTCCAAAGAAGAGGGGTTGATGAGCTGAAATGAGGCAGTACATTCGTGGTCAACACGCTAGCTGTCAGGGTACCAAACATCACCTGCAGCACAGCTTAGGATCAGGACTTCTCAACTGGGAATTTGCAAGCATCTAGGCTGTCAGGTTAAAAGTAAACTAAATGAAGCTGCTGCCTTGGACAGTGGCCAAAAAGTACATTCTGAAATGTGGGAATGAAAAATTGTTAAAATTTTGAGGGATTATTTGGGTTGGGTGGTTTTTTTGGTTGTTGTTGGTTGGCTAGATGTTTTGTTTTGCTTAGTTTTTTTTCCTAGCATTAAACAAGAAAGCTAGCAATAAGAGCTAATTTCTTCTTGTCCTACTTCTTAAAACTATTCCTATTTGCACTAGCAATATTCTTGTTAGCTGAAAGTGCAGCCTGAATAAGACTTCACATAGAAGATGGTTGCAAAAATGACTCCAAAGGTGGCAGTCTCTTTTAGGCTGCAGTGAGAGAAGGTAATGCTTACACCTCCCTTGCATCTGGCTCATATGTCAGTGATCAGGGAAGCCTGGGACAGTGTTTCTTATTAGGTTTCTGTAATATGATGCACACTCAGATAAGTAAACCACCCCTTTTTTTTTTTTTTTTTCAGCATCAGTTGTGAGAAAGGAAGGGGGGAAGTCTGAATCTGTCTGGTGGGGGTTTCTGTCCTCTGTTTTTTTTAAAGTTAGAGACTAAGAAGAGAAGACTGTGATGACTACAGGGAGACAGTGACCAAGAATAGTCAAAGGTACTTCTGTAAGCAGTAGTTCTGCCCTGTGAACTACCTTAGAGTGAGTATCCGACAAGATCTACTTACTGATAAAATTCAGCCTTATGCATGTCTTGTAAAGGAAGATCAGAGGATTAGGGCGATCATGCTGGAGGCAAGGATGGAGCTCAGATGGACATGTGCAGATATTCTGAAGGATGAGGAAGAGCAACTGCATAGACTGCTCAAAATATGCCCAGCAAGAACACCTAAAGCATTAACTATTCAACAAGCAGACTGACCATCTAAGAAAGAGGAAGATATCACCTAGTGGGGTAGACTGATCTTAAAATATAGACAAAAAAAAAAAAAAGAGAGAGAGGTGGTGGTAGAGGACGGAAGACATCATGTAATTGCCATCAAAGGTCCAAACTATTCAGAATTTGTGAAGAGAAAAAGGTTAACCATGAAGATTGCCAGACCAAACCAAGCAACTCTTAAAAAGCCCCAAACCCTCAGGCAGAAGGTGGAGAGCTTTTGAAGAATGAAGCAGTAGCTATTCAGCAAAGAGCATTTCCATTTTGCAAAGTGTAGTGATGAATCAAGACTTGATGAAAATCAAGCCAAGACTTGCAAAGGGTATTAAAAATAAACCACAAAGGATCTGACAGCCATACAAGCAGAGGGGGGACAGAAGAAGTTAAGCTTTCGCCTGGGCATAAAATTAGGAATGTGTTAATGAAGCCTGTTTATGATGTGAAGTTAAAAGTACTGGTAGCATGAAGGAGAGTGGGAATGTCATGCAGAAAACATTAGATGAATGCAAAAACTAAACAAATAGAAATGAAATGAAATTTAGTAGAATGAGGTCAAATTAATGAACAGTGACTGCTAATAGCAGTTTATGCTATAGTGTAGGGCTGAAAAAAACAAAAGAAAGATTGGTTTTCTGTATGGTAAGTGATGAGAGAAAGAGGAAGGGCATCCAAAATCTGTCAGAGGGAGTATTTTCCCTTTTGTGTAGAAAATAATGAATACTGTTATAGGAAGTACTTGCAACACCTCCTCTGCATAGTGTCTGAAATGCTGTCTGCTCAGAAGCATGAATTCAAGTGGAGCAGTCACCAAAAAGGGCTAAGAGAACAACTAGAGAGGCTGCAAGATGAAAGAAGACCACAAGATCCCAAAGAAACAGCAGTAGAGATGACTATTGTTGCACACAATGCACTATAATCATAGAATCATAGACTCATTAAGGTTGAAAAAGACCTCTAAGATCATCAAGTCCAACCAGCACCCAATGCTACTATGACCATTAAGCCATGTCCCCAAGTGCCACATCTACATGTTTTTTTTTAACACCTCCAGGGATGATGACTACACCACCTCCATGAGCAGCCTGTTCCAATGCCTCACTACTCTCTAAGTAAAGAAATTCTTCCTAATATCCAATCTAACCCTCCCCTGGCACAACTTGAGGCCATTTCCTCTTGTGCTATTGCTAGTAACCCGGGAGAAGAGACCAATACCCACCTCACTACAACCTCCTTTGAGGTAGTTGTAGAGAATGATAAGGTCTTCCCTCAGCCTCCTCTTCTCCAGACTAAACAATCCCAGTTCCCTCAGCTGCTCCTCATAAGAAAAGTTCTCCAGACCCCTCGCCATCTTTATTGCCCTTCTCTGTACCTGCTCCAGCACCTCAATGTCTTTGTTATCCCGTGGTGCCCAAAACTAAACACAATACTCAAGCTGTGGCCTCACCAGTGCCAAGTACAGAGGTACAATCACTTGTCTACTCCTGCTGGTCACACTGTTTCTGATCCAGGCCAGGATGCCATTGGCCTTGGCCACCTGGGCACACTGCTGGCTCATGTTCAGCTGGCTGTCCACCAACACCCCCAGGTCCCTTTCTGCTGAGCAGCTTTCCAGCCACTCCTCCCCAAGCCTGTAGCACTGCCTGGGGTTTTTGTGACCACAGTGCAGGATCCAGCACTTGACCTTGCTAAACCTCATGATCTTTAGTGGAAAGGAGAACCAGAGCAAGGCTGAAACAGGAATCAGAAAAGTAAGCTAATTATAACTAACTTTGTTTATTTATAACCACTAAATCATAGTTGTTTATAAGCAATGATATTGTTTTTAATGCTGTCAGACGCTGGAAGCACGAAACCAGCTCAAATCACAAAAACCAGACACTGCAAACAAAGACCTGGTGCCAGGGCAGTCACAGGGGCTGGGTGAAGATTCGGTGGTCTGTGTACTAGACACCTGGATAAAGAGCGTGGTGGAATGCAGTGAAGGCTGCTTACCCCGTTTCCTCACCTATCTCACAATGGCAGTTGTCTACTCCCTGCATATGCAGATGCAGGTGGAGGGAAGGGAGGTTCGTGCTGATTACATGGAACAATTGTCTGCCCACAGCCCCATCCCCACACTTTACACATCAGTAACAGAAAAAAAGTATAAATGTCATCCCTTTTGGACCCAGTTTGTGGGACGAGAATTTGGCACCAAGTTGTAGGGACTGACCGACAGGTTTGTTCTCCTCGCCCCTCCCCAGAAGGGACGCCTTTTGGTAAGATTTGAGGCCTCAGCCCTGCCGAGTGAGTTTCCCCTGGAGATAATTATTATTGTAATTGCAATTGCATTTTTAGAGCTATATAGCTATTCTGCAGCTTAGTGTATTTGTCACCGGCAATCACAAAGAATCTGTATGTTGCGTGTCAATAAACCGTGCTATTCGTGAATCTGACGGCTTCTGTTGAATGCAGCCAGACCTACAGCACCAGGCTGTTCGTGCATCTGGTGTCAGACCTATAGTCACGGCCGTAATTGGAACCTATTAAGAGACAAGTTCAGCTGCCCCCAGCCCCTCTAATATCTGAGGACCGGCTAGAAAGCAAGGGGATTTGTCTCTTACCAAATTTGTCTCTCCCTTACCCACACCTACCCCTTCCCTTCAGCGTGACAAATGCTCATGTAGTGAATAAGCTAAGGATGGGGTTATGTTTCCAACTGTCTGAGAAGGGAGATTCTGGGACAGCTTTCCACCAGGAGCAATGAGGACAGAAGTTGTAACTGGTTCTGTAATGGAGCTTGAACATCTCACAGAAGAGTGTTACATGAGATCATGCCCTGCAGGAGCTGAGAACTGGATTTAATAGCCCTTATAGTCTTCTGTTTCTAGGAAAGGATTAAAAAAATGAGCTAGAGGGAAGCAAAATACCAAGGTCAAAGCACAACAGAGAGCTATTCGGGAACTGGGAATCCTGGTGATTTCTCAAAGTGAGGGTCATGTCTGGAGTCCAGACTGAAACACATGTCTCTGAAATGTGGATAAATGTGTGCTTGGGAACCAATAATGGGTGGGATAATAGAGGATTTCCCCCCTATCTGCTTTTCCCTTTTAATTGCCACTTGAGTACAGAAAGGCAATCAGCTTCATAACTATACCATGTTTTGGAAGTTTGTTATCTCTAGAGAACAACAAATGTTGCATCTTGGAGCAGCCTCTGCAAGAAATAATACCAATACCCAAAAATGGTGACTCTCTTGAAAGCCAAACTGTTTCAGATTTGACCCTGCTTACTTATTAGCCATTTGCTTTATTCGCTGAGTGCGGGGAATGACTGTACTTCACTCACATACACGTTCAGCTGCAAACTAAATTTGTAACTTGTTCTATTCAGCCCAGAGGAATGAACAATATATCGTGATTTTAGGTGAAAGATTGCATATAGTAGGTGGTGGAACGAGCTGAGGGCGCCTGAAAAGTTTATGAGAATCCACAGTATCAATACCTTGCAATTTGTGTTGGTTTACCCAAACAGAGAAAAAAAATCTAAGTCCATGAGACACATAATTTGTAGTGAACTGATTAAGGCAGCTATGACATTTGCCTTTGTGCTTGTGGTTATTCAGCCTATCTACCTCAGCAAGCTGAGCACATCCTAGTTGGTCTGGATGGGTTTTATGTCAGAAGCAAGCTGGGGATGATAACCTTCCCTTTGGCAATACAGAAAAAGCAACTTGTGTTTCTGAAACAGCTTCCTTGAGATGCTCTGGTGGCTGGTGTTAGAAAACCAAAAGTATTGTTGCTGCCCTTCTGTTTTATTGTATTTTAGCCTTTGGAAGCAGATTGACCTTGAGAGATGATGCAGTAGGGCTTGAGGTGTTATCTTGAATTTTCTGGGATTGCCTTAATGAACCTCACACTTTATTTTCATGTGTGGAGAAAAGTTTGTCTCCTCCTGTTTTTGTTGTTACCACTGCTGGGGCAGTGTGTATTGATCCTGTCCCAGCACTGCCCCATGCTACCTGCTGCACAGAGGTCCTTAGACCAGTGGTAATGGATAAGGAAATTGGAAGGATACCCAGAAGATAGCCTCATAGACAATAGTATCAACACATTGACAGTCGATGTGAGTGCTCAGCAGTCTCCATGACAAAGGACAGTTTGACAGAATAGGAAGGAGATTTCTAGGTATTTATAAGCAGCTGCTGCCTTCATCATGAAAGCCATCAGGGTAGCAAAATTTAAATCTTCAAAGTTTTAGTGGTGGATGAGGGTGGTATTGGAAACGTATCCCAAAATCTCAGTAAACAGAACACGAGAAACTTTTTGGGCTACGTCAGCCCATGTAGTTGACCTGAAAGAGGAAAAGTAAGAGTTTTCATGCACAGAAACTGTCCCTGGGTGAGAGTTTGGTTCCTAGAAAAGAGTGTCATATCCTGGAGATACTAGGAGGGGCATCATGGTTTAACAAAGCTTGTGATGATATTTGTAGGTTTCAGGTGTGGATGCTGGGCAGGTGGTGGGGTGATCCATGCTGACTGTGGTCATCCTGAGTTCAAGAGGTCTGTATTTTGCCACATGTTGAATATCATCTCTGTGCTTACACATAGTGGCGATCTTGAAGGAATCTGTTGCCTCTGAAATCAGCAAGCACTCTGGCTTTTACTTTTGTAAATGAAAAGTCTGTCTGTTACTGCAATTGTGGGATCCCTTGCAGTTTGGTTCTTCTCCAAAAACTTCCACAGATTGATCACCTCTCCTAAAACTGTAGGCTCTTATCCTTTTATAACGGAAGCAACTGTTTCCTCCTTTTTTCCACTTCTGCTGCTTGCCTACAATGGTGTTTTGGTGCTGGCCAGAAACACTATTCAGTGCTGCTGGCCATCACTTGAAAACATCTAGAATGTTTTCATTCTAGATTTGCTCACTCATAAATAAGAGGTTTGTTAGTTTAATTTCTTCTTTCTGTCACTCAAAACATGAGATTGAACTCTTCGGTGTGTTCAGAACAACACTGATGTCAAATTCAGCTGTGGTAGATTACATGGGAGACACTGCTGACTCTGCTCAATTTATCTCAGCCTGTCCCTCTCTGTTACCCCAGGGAACAGGGGGATGAGGGAGAAGTGAGATAACTTGGGTAAAGCAAAACCAAGGATAACGTAAAACCTATGTATATTAAGAAAATATTTACTTGGCTTCTGCTGACTATGTTCCTGCTCCTCAGACCTAATTCTGCCTATCTGAATTAGGTGAAATAAGGATTAAAAAGTGCTTCTGCTCTGGAGCCACTGTTTGAGGCATCCCAGGAATGCTAGATCTCATTTATATTTGTACCACATCTGGCCACAACTTAGTCATGGTTTGGTTAAAGCCTCTGGATGGTAGGTGCTAGACCTGACTGCTGGGCTGTGATACTCACACAGTATCTTTCTGTCCTTGAGGTGGAGGCAGTGTGGAAATGAAGGAACTATCTCTTCTCATACTGCACTTTGGTGTTCCTCTGGTGTAAATGTTAAATAGTTCCATTTAGAAAACATAACCTTGCAATTGAAATGAGACCTTTATCTAGAAAAGCATGAGTTTCCATTGGACAAAAATGGTTGTGAAAATGGTACCACTTTCTGTTCAGCTGTGGATCTTGTGTGTGTGCTTGAGCTCTGCTCCCAGAAGACCCCACACCTACCACCCTCAACTATTTTGGGATGTGGTGAGGGAAGGCTGGAAGCTGGTGAGAGCCCACTGTATATGCAGGGGCTTGTTCTCCCTTCAGTTGACAGCTGGCAATGCATTCCCACAATAAAATTTTTAATTAGAAACCTTTGCCTCAGGAGTGAGTATATGTGGAGCTAAACTTACTGCCTGGCTTCGATGAAGTTTCACTTTCTTCCCTAATTATTTGTTATTTTCTTTCTTCAAACAGTTGCTAGGTGCACTCCCTTTTCATGTATCCAAATTGTGTCTCATCAACATGGGTGAGCTTGTTGCCTCTAAGGCACAGTCCAGTGCTACGCTGCCTTTTCAGTGCCGTAATTGGACTGGTGGCATTTGTGGGAGTGTAAGGGAGGTTTTCTGCACCTGTTTTTGTACAATACAGTACATTCTTCTTAGATTAAACATTTACTGGAGAGAAGCTCGGTTACTGTTGTATGGATCAGTATACCTGCTTTGCTTAGCAAACTGCATTCTGAATGGGCCTCGCAAGTGTCACCTTTTGATGACAACCGTGACCCACACAACCACGTTCAAGCCCTTGGATATCTGTGACCTGAGCACAACTTCTTCACTGCTCTTCAGAGGTTTAATTTGATTTTTTGCTATTGGATTTAGTGTAGTGTTAAAGTGCAGGGATTCCTCTGGTATACAGATTGAATTAAGCAGAAATGTAGAAGATTCATGAACAAATCCTCTTTTCCCTGAAACCAGACAGTCCGATAGTGCCATATAATCAAGTGATATTTAGAAAGCCTTAGATGGAAAGGAGAAGCTAGCTGAATGTCTGTTACATTTGCAATCTGTATTTCAGTCCATATGAAAGAGAAATTTGGGGAAAAATCTGAACAGTGCGCATTTAGTTTCTTCCTTTCGATAAAAAATTTGCAGGTACCAGCCTTTTGCATAGACATTGGCAAATTTATTGATACACACTGAGTCTGGAACATTATCTATGCTATTTCTTTTTTTTCATAAAGCCTAGTATTTTAGAGGGTTAGCTGCAACACATTGGACAATTAGCTTCTAAATAATCAGAATTGTACATTCAAGTATTACCAATTATCTGTATACAGACAAGAACTGCAGCTGAGTGACAACTGTCCTTTCCCAAACAATGGAACTGCTTCATATAATAAAGAAGGAAAACCAAATATGCTGTCTAGTAAAATTAATTTGTTTTTTCTTTGGTTAAAATTACAAGAGAGAAAATTAGAGATCCAGACATTGCCTCATTTATGAACATACAAACATTTCTGGCAGTTTAGTAAGTGATGCAATGTTTATTCTTTCAATAAACTATTTTAAATTGGTTGTTAAGCCATAGTTGTAATTCACACGAGCTACAGGAAAAATCAGAACAGCTGCAGTACCTCTTCACTGCTAGGGCTTTTAATTGTGCCTACTGCTCTGCACCGCATGCAGCTTGCACGAGTGCCTCGTGATGTGCTTGTACCTTGCCCAGCACTGGCTGGAGAAGTGATGTGACAATTCTCAAATCACTGCAATGCTCAACTTTGAGTGGTTTGCAACTTTACCTGCTGAAACCTGCAAATGCCATGTCCCTCTAGATGCTATGGGCCAAACCTAGAAGGTGACATGGGTACCCAAATGGTATTAGAGTGGCCTCCCTGGCTCACCGTGCTGGTGGCAGCAGCTCACTCAGCCATAGCACCAAACACAGACCTGTTGCTCTACTTTCCAAGGCCTCTTCACATCTTAAGCTGTTTCTGAAGCATAAAGCTGGAAGAGCTATCCCAGGCAAACTCCAGGCAAAGCATGTTAAGAAAGAATAGCAGTGACTTGATTTTTTATCAGAAAAAAGACCCTGTTCTTCAGGGGTTATTTTAGTATTATATACTAATTATATTGGAAAATAAGTGAGTATTTCTTCCATAATCTTCCACGCACCCAGAGAAATCCTCTTCTCTGTGCTGTCAGCATCAGCTAGTGCTCCCAGTTCTCCTCTGCTCACCGTCTCTCTTCCAGGCTGGTCACTCTTTGCCATTCAAGGGACCACTTATGACCCAGTGGTTCCTTGTGCTCCAGCTCCCATGGCACAGCCACAGTGCTGCACTCCACCTGCACCAGGACTGTGCCCTGTCCACAGGCTTTTCTCCAGTGGTTTATTCTCGTGCAGACGGGTAAGCTATTTTTTTTTAATTGTGCAAGAGAGAAGAGTCTGTGTGTGGGCTGCTGCGTGTGTCACAATGGAGCAGCGGCAGGTGGTAACTTGTTTCTCTGCAAGAAAGAGAGCTGCTCCTGAGCCTTCCTTGCCTACCCAGATGCACCTAAGCTGAGGCTTGCCTAAGGAAACAGGGCAGGAGTCAGAGGTTTGGGAACTGGAGGCGCCAGGAGAGACAGGTGGAGTGGCCAAGGATGGGTCTGGGCTGTGATCAGACACTTGGGATATGCAGGACTGTGAGGATTTGTGGGAGGGATAAAAAGGGGAGTTGAAACGGTGTGTGTTGGTTTGGGTAAACCTGTGAAGATAGACTGAAGTGGAGTAGCGGACAGGTAAACTCATTCAGAATGATTTTCAGCCCTGCCTCAGGGTGACCCTGCTCCTACAGCTCCTCCTCTGTGCTTGGAAGAAGGCATGAACAGCACCATGACTCTCTCCCGCTCTCTTCCATCCCTGCAGGCTGCCACTGTTGCCCGGCCAACTCTGCTAGGCAAGTGGTGAGCTACAGAAGTCTCTGTCCCCCTTGGACTGCTTGTGCTGCCTGTTTCCCATTTGAATGAGGGGAAGAGCTAGAGCCTTCATAAGAACAGACTGTGTTTATACTCTGTCTGTGGCTGTCAGTTACAGCGGGAGTTTCCCAGGGCAGAAGACTTATCCCCACCCCCCCCCACATTTGCTCAGGGGAATAAGGTCCCAGTTTTATTTCTGAGGTCTTTATCAGAGTGTAATGCTTTTCATACTGTTAGCAGTGGCTGGGAAACAGTAGCTGCCATTATAAAGCAGGAGTTGGAGATACTCAGCAGTCCTCTGGATTGACCCTGAGGGGTGAGGCACCTAACTAGGGAGTATGGACATTCGACTCCTGAGACTGAGCTGGTCACCCTAGCCACTTATTGACACATTAGATAAAGCTCCACTTCACATTTTTCCTGTGGCACAGAAGGCCAGCATGTTTGAGCTAGTAAGTGATTTAAACTGCAGTGACCAGTGAGTCCAAATCTTTCAGAGAAGATGAGTTTGGCAAAATTTACTTCTGATCTTGCACTGGTCTGATAAAACCACTTTTGCAAGGAAGGCCAGACTCACACTCAGATGTCCAAGAATATGTTGCATTAAATTGCTTCTGCTACTTACTGCACTGCCAGATGATAGAAGAGAAGACATATGGTGACCTCTGCTTGGCTTGCCCAGTTGCACAACACCATACTCATTCTTTTAGATTGCAGGAGCTGAGTTTCTTAATGTTGCTTCTTGAGGGTCTTGTGGGTTGGATTTGCTCTACATTTTTAACTCTTCTGGAAGGCTCCTGCGAGTTTCCACCTAGACTACAAGAGCTGGGATTTCCTCAGCAGCCCTCCTCTCTGATGAGGAAATGCTCTCAACATACCCTACCTTCTTCAGGCAGGAAAGACAATAGGTTTGCTTGGCAGTGTCTCAATGTTTATCAGGTATTCTAAGTTCATTAAAGGAAATGGAATGAGGCTTTTAGCAGTATTATTAGCAGGATGAATATAATTTAAGAGAGTAGGAGAGTGCTTAATTTCCTACCTTTAGCAATAAACTGAAAATAAAATGCAAATGTCAAGTGGTAATATAGCAGTGTGCTTAGCAACCAGATGATCAAATGTTATGAAAATGCCAACAGCAGTAATTCGGAGCTTCGAGCTCGTGCGTTTCTGTGCGTGTAAATAATCTTCCTTCCCTTCCTAGGACCTAAGTGTTGGCAAAGGTTGTTTTGTTCCTTTCTTCCTCTCCATTTGAGTGAAAATTATCTTAACAAGATTAAAAGATAGCAGAGAGACAATATAACTTTGATAGAAAGACAGGCCCAAAATCTCCAGATACAATGATATGCCTTTATATTAGCATGGCAATCAAAGTGGTATTAGGCTGGATAGAAATGTGACAGACTTTTCAGATGTTTCACAAGGCTGAAGGTGGTATGATCTGAGTGGATACCTGAGAAGCATGACATTATAGGGGGTGCCCTCAGGCTTTGAGATGAAGGTCAGATACGATTATGGGGATTTAGATAAAAAAAGTATGCAAAGGGACAGCCTCCCACCTTAGGATGTTAGGAAGATCTTCAGAAGCAAAAAGAAGGCATTCCTAGGCTTTGGGAAAAACTTGTTTGGCCCATCATGAGGGAATTATTTCAGAAGCTATGCAAGCTTTTATGATAAGTATTATCTAGGTATTAGCATGGACCCACTGACCACCATTCCCTGCCTTCATGTTTTCCTGATTATACCATACTACATTTCTTTCCTTTCTCAGATATTTGTAAAGTGTTACTTTTAAGAGTTTTTCTTGCTTTTTCTGTTAAATCACCCCTTTTAGGGCTTTATGCATTTTTTTTTTGGTAGCTTTTCATTGAACTACCTGTATTTTATCAATACCTTTTGACAGTAAGTTGCCAGGTCTCACTGTGCTATCTGAAGAGCTGTCTCATGAGAGCAATAACTATGGCTCCTACGTCTGGAACAGCTGCATTTTATAAAGCAAAAAAAAAAATTTCTTTTCCTCTTAATATTCAGCCTCTGAATAACAAAGGACTGAGCTGCTCCCCAAGAAAGCTCTTCCCATGGCATCAGTGATGTGTAAGTTTTACCCCGAACACCCAGCTAGACATGGTGCCAGGAAACTGAACATCTGAGGGCATGACTAGCGGAAGAGAGCCCTGACCTTTTTCCCAGACACCATGGAGATTTTTGGAAAACCTGTTATAAATGTGACACAGACAGAGTGCCTGCTGCTGCACAGCCTCCCAGTGCAACCACTCACTGGACTGAAGAGTTTATAGGCTGAAAGACACATCCTGGATAAATACAGTGCCTTGTTTGGTTCTTTGTAACCGTTGGATTGATTAAATTTCACTCAGCATGTTCTGCCTTGCCCTGCCCCTCCTCCCATATTGATTTTCTTCATGTGGGGTAGGAAAGCTTTGTTCACCTGAGAGCAATAACCCCGGCCTCCCGCTGTCCTGCCTGCCTTGCATCTCAGCCTACGCCCTGCCTGTCTCCTTCCCATTTCAGCCCTCTCTCTCAAAAGAAAGGCCAAAGATCTGAGCAATGTTTTGTGTTGTTATTCGGCACAAGAATAAAAGCCAAAGCTCTCACTGACTTCACTGAGCACAGAAATTTGTATTACTTTAGTACTGCTGGTTTTTTTAATAGAAATATATGATTGGATACGTTGTGTCATCTGTGTAGTCTATACATCCAGTTGGATCCAAATGAAGGTTTGTGTTGCAAAAATACAATTATCATCAGTTAACCCAGAAGGGAGGCTGAGACCATGAATATCTAACATTTTTTTCAATCTTTCCTCTCCCCTGTGCCTATGCTGAAGGGCTGTACTGTTTGGTAATGACGATCTAGGCAGGAGCTCGATTATTCCTATTAGACAGGAGCTCAATAATTCTTCTTATTAAGGATTCTGGGGCTTCACAAAGGTATTTTTTGATACAAAACTGACTAGAATAATTAAAAAAAAAAATTCCTTTCACTGTGCAAAAAAAAATCTGAAAGTGGTCAACAGGAAAAAAAAAAACCCAACCTGTTCTGATTTTGATGTTTGTCTTACAAACTTTGAACGTTTGAATTTTAAAAGCTTGGAAAAGTTTTACAAGTCTTCTTGCAATGGTAAAGAGCATATGCTAAAAAATTTGAGCAGATGCTACTTCTAAAGACAGTATTTGCATTCCAACTTTCTCTCAAAACAAATCTGCCTTTCCCTTTAAAAAACATTTTCCTGAGAAAAATCGCTTGCAAAGTAAGCAGATGATGTCCAGCAGATCACTTTTCCCACCTGTGTTTTGGTTTGCTTAGCTCCTCTAAAGCCTTCTGGTGTGCAAAATCCTCTAGAATTATCGTGCACGTGGACTACTACATGGAATAGGTGGACTTACTTACTTTTCTAAATCACTGCCATGAAATCATTGGTAGGGATTTTGTAGGCTTGAAGGCCAC
This sequence comes from Merops nubicus, assembly GCF_000691845.1. Taxonomy (NCBI): domain Eukaryota; kingdom Metazoa; phylum Chordata; class Aves; order Coraciiformes; family Meropidae; genus Merops; species Merops nubicus. Next base: position 25,268 of record NW_008604939.1, on the reverse strand, counting down.
TTGTGTAGCTGGCTCCAGGCCATGCACATACTGTGCTCACAGCATAGGCAGAGACAGCCACCTTGGCATGGTCGTCTCTAAAGAAGCAGCATGTTGGCTTGCTTGCAAGAAACCAGAGAGGGATTAGTTTTTAATGAATGTTATTACTAAAAATATCAGACCTTGAGAGTAAAGGTAGGTTCTGAGATCTAATTAACTTCTTCCGCTGAGTTAATAAAGGGAAAATAACTGTCACTTTCTTCTTTTGCTGCCACTGCTCTTTAATACCAGATTACCAGCAGTACAGGACTTGTGAAATTGTCCTTTCCTGTATTGATTTCCGTTTAAAATTTTTGTATCCATATGGTGACCAATTTAGTTGCAAACACAGCTAACTAATGGGATGACTATCAGAGCAAAAGGGGATCTGTTGAAAGTGCTTAAAAACTCCTCCCAAGTCTTTGACTTTGGCTATGTAACTATAAATTGCCATTAGCATGTTTTAGGGTCTCCTACATATAAGGGTTGGTGCAGTGTACATACACTTCTGCATGATGCCATGGTGTTTTGCTGCCTTCTGTTAAGTGAATTTTTGACCCTCTTGGTACTGATACAAATCTGAGCTACAAGGCTGCAATTCCCTCACCTTCACAAAGCTGCACTGAGCACAGTCCCAGATCCACAGCCCAGAGAGTTTTATTTTGGGTAATTGATTTTTTAAATACCAGCAGGGTACAGATCACTTCATAGTCTCTGATTTTGTGGAATAACTTGGACCTGAGGAATAAAAGTGAGCTAAACAGGGAGCTTGGAAATTTTGCCCAGGTATCAAAGTTCGGAAGAAGTTAAAGCATTGAAATATCTGGACAGCAGATATAAGATAAATCCCTGGAGGCCTGAACACCGCTGCTTTCTGCAACAAAGCAAATTACTTTTGCTGGCTTTTTTGCTACTTAATGCCACTTGCACTCAATTAATTATGCCTATGTGCATAATATAAGTAAAATTGCAGTAGGCAAGAACATAATAATGAGCTTGCACTCTCCACTCCCAGCAAAGAAATAATGTGAGCCGTTAGTTTCTCCTTGATGATTTGAAAGCCCAAATAGTGCATTTGTACACTCTTTGTGTGTTTATGGGTATTAAATTAAAAAATTTGTGTTAGGTGGATATTTATGAAATTGTATTTTAAGAACTCATTACTAATTCTGTCATTTTTCCCAAAAAAAAACCCTGTAGTTTTGATTGTTTTCTTTTTGAATACAGGAAGACTTTTTAGGGATTAGATTCAGCTTCGCAGCTTGGGGAATTTTTTTAATGTGCTTGCTGGCTCACATTTCACAACTCTGGGGTTTGTTTTTCTTTTCAGATTTAAAGTGAATACAACTGCTATCAGACTTCTGAGTGGCAATGAATGAGTTCAATGGAGTTGTTTTCTGTCATTAATTTTAGCCAGTAATATTTTTACCAAGACCTCTCTTCACTGCTCTCTAAATTGCAATTACTCTCCTGAATGGCAATAAATGTTGCCTACTCAAATTATTCTGTATGGTTTTATGTAGACTTAATTTAACATCTTGATCTCATCTCACTCCAGGCTAGAAGCAGAACATCTCACATGTTCTCACATTTTAAAATTAGTTCTGCCAGATTCACTGTGATTAATTTTTCAAGAGAATTTAACTTTCAGAAATAGGGGAAGTATCAGAGGATTTGTCTTAAAGAAGCTGTTTACATTCTGCTTCTCCATGACTGATAGGTTTTATCTCAACTAGTTAAACAGAAACCCTGTGATGAAAAAGGAACTTCAGGGAGAAATAATCTCTTAGGATATTCAGCATACCAGAATTGGCTCTCTTCTTAGAAGGCTATGTGAATATATACATACAATATTTTTTTCAGAGTTTTTTTCGTCTTATTCCAATGTTTTGCATAGAACACATCCAACTGTCGTTTAATCAGCTTGATATTCTTTCTCAGGAAGACTAACAGATTAACAAAGTTCCTAAGAGGATTTAGATAAGTTACTAATCACAAAGCTAGGAGACTGGAAACATAATTCTGTAGAGCTTGCACTCTTTTATATGTGTGTGTGAGGAGAGAAAGGAAACATTTTCTTCCAAAATCTCTGTGAAATGCTGCTTGCTGTGTACATGGTACATGGGCTACATCTGGAATGTCAAGACTAATGTGTGGCCCTGTGTTTTTTTAATGGGATAGAGTCCATGTGATGGGTGCTGTGAAGCCAGGACCAGCAATGGGCAATTCACAGTGAGAGCCCACAGCAAGCTATAGAAGGTTTTTCAGTCTGTTTGGTCATCTCTAAAAAAAATCAGCATTATGAAGAGCTGTACAATTAAATGTCAAAAAATGTCACTCTCTTCTGTTGATTCCTTTGCTTGCTCTGACATAGCCATCCAGGTTGGAATACAACATTAATGGGGTCCTATGCTGGCACTCACCTCAAAGGCAGGCAGGTTCACAGGGAAGGAGGAAGAAGAGAGTGAGATTTTAGGTTTATAGATGGAGGCACTTTTACAGCCAATGGCTTAAAAAGAGTTGGAATCTTGTACAGAAAGTAAAGTAGTTATCCAACTCCAAAAAGCTTTTGCATTCACCTACTCAAATATGCTAGCTGACATCAGCTCTGGATTTTCCTTGATTCCCATTTGGAATCAAACACATTTTAAGATGGAAATAACTATAGCATGATAGTTTAAAAAACTTTTGGGTGATAGAGAAGCTACCAGAAAACCTGAGTGCCTACTCCAGTATCTGATAGCATGTAAAATTAAAACCTTGCACCTTTTTATTTTGTCTGCCTTTGGATTCTTGCCTGTTACACTGAATGGCTCTGTAACTCTAGTCTTGTTTTGTATGGACAAATATACATTATATAGTTATGTAGTGAGCTGAGACCTGATCAAGATACAGAACTCTGGATATGTGTGTTTAAAGTATATTTTTCCAGTCCTTCAGTTGTTCTTACAGCTTTCCCTAAATATTTTCTTGTCTATTAACCTCTATTAACCTCTTTCCATAATCGCTGGCACTAAAATTAGTCAAAGTTCTCTAATAGCACTCACATCTCATTAAAAATACAGAGGGAAAATAGCATCTTTGGTACTGCCCCATACTCCTCTGCTGTTCAGCATGGGATCATGCTGTCTCTTTCAGCTGGTTGCATCGGAGATCTGGCTCAGCCGATGGTCCCTGACGACACCCAATTTCCTATCAAAGCTGCTCTTTCCTGAATTAGAGGCTCCCAGGCTGTGAGTCTGCCTTGCAGACTTTGTTTCTGGATGTTTGATTTCGCATTTTTTGGTATCTACATGCTTCTTTTTCTAAATATCTCTACCGCTGGAATGGGACAACTTTCCACAGCCAGCTCTCCACAGCCAACTCTGCATGGTCAACTTGTTGCAGAGACAACTCTGCATGGGTCTCTCACAGGTGGCAGAGAGAGGACTGTCTGCAAGCTCGTTTCTGATGTGCCTTGGGGATTTTAAAATCTTTTTTAGAGGGGATTTTGTTGTGTGTGTGGTTTTTTTGTTTGTTTGTGTTTGGTTTTTTTTTTTTTTTTTTTTTTTTTTTTTTTAATTAAGGGACTTACAGGCATGGCATCCCAGAACTCCAGCATCCCCCTCAGCCCCAGTCAACTGGGAACATAGGGAGCCAGCAGTCTCCCTTGCCGTGGTGCTTCTTCCCTGTCTGCACAATGTGCATGGCAATGCCAGCACTGCAGCAGCCATGGGGACTTGTCGGGCAGCAGGAGGCAGTGTGGTAGCCACTTGCTCACCAGCTTCCCCAGCAAAATCCTCCTGTAGTTCTCCCCACTCACCTTGCATCCCATCTGCGTGTTAGCTGGCTGTGCTTACGTGACCAAAATTTTAATTTTTATATTTCACGTTTGATTTAGTTGCCTTTGTCTCATTGTTGCCTTTATCTCATGGTTATTTTAAATACTGCTTTATAAATGAGTTACTGAAAACAGTTGCAGAGCAAGCTGGGCACTTCTGATGGCCGAGTGCAAGGAAGGTGATTAACTGGTCAGCACATGTTATAAAATTTTGTGTGACTCATTATTTCTTACACTTTAATTCCCTTATATACACACAGTTCCCCAAAATCATACTTGGCTGCTACTTGTGAGATGGCTGTGCCAGCTCAAAGCTAGAGAGGAAGGGAAAAGTTCACGTGTGATGGATACCTGTATGTATTCAATAGACTCAGCGAAGGTGATGTTTCTGTTAAATTTTGGTGTTGTGAATAGATTGGATGATGCAAGGCCAGAAATGACACCAGGAACAGGGAGATGATCGAGAAGATCTATCAACATTCTCGCTTTCCTTTGACAGTGAATATTGAAGTGGCAAGATTTGTGGCAGGAAGGAAGCGCTGAGCTGAAGAAGTGATGGAAGGTACAACAGAGGCTATTAACCTGCATATCGAACCTGAGCTCGGCGGCTCGTGCTGTGACTCCAAGAAGGGAAGCTTTGTGAAAAACAACCTGACAACGGTGAAATCAATTAAACACAACACCTTCGGACCTAGTCACCAGGGCAACGTTGTGTTACCCGAGGAATACAAGATCTGTTCACCAACAGCAGGTGAGCACAAGTTGTTTTGCAGTAGCCCTCCAAACCCATCGCTCAGGTTTATGTGCTCCTTGTGGAGAAGTGTGGGGGTGTACAATCCTGTGCTGTATGCCCTTCTGCCAGACAAACAGTACATTGTGTGTTTGATTTGTTTGAATGGCTGTTTGATTTTATTAAAATACTGGTGCCTAACATATGGCCACAGTCCATTCACTGTAACTATGAAACAGCTGTCATGAATGCCATAGAGGAATTCTTCCCAGAAACAGCTCTAAAAGGCTGCTTCTACCACCTGGTTCAGGATATGGTAAACCTGATGTTGATGGGTGCCATTCAAGAGTTCAACATGAACACAGATTTCACACTTAAGGACAAAATGGTTGTGGCCTTAGCAGTTGTGATTGTCCTGGACTTACATTGTTACTCTGGCGGAATATCTACCCAAAGAGAGCTTCAACCTTTTCTCACCTGATTTGAGGACAGCTACCTCAGTCATCCAGACAGGGAAGGACATGATAGATGAGCTCCTCTGTTTCTGCCACTCATATGGAATCTACTCAACAAACAAGGCATGCTAAAGGTTGCACTAACAACTGTTCTGAAGCCACTCATTGTTGCCTCCAAGCCAAACTGGGAATGTACCACCCGACCCTGATAGCTTCCAAAAGGTGCAGAAGTGTAGAGATGCCTATTAAGAACAGCTCATTTCAGGCCGCAGTCCTCTGGTTAATTTGAAGAAATATCGCAAAACAAAAGAGCTTATTTCAAAGATTGTGTCCAATTATGGCAATAGAAACCCCATACAATACTTGCTTGCTATAGTTCACAGTTATCAATTAGTTTAATCAAGTGTTCTTTTGTATTTTGATATTGGTTTTTTTTCTTAACATTTCCAAGATTCATCACATATACATGAGCAGGGTCATGGATTTAGGACAATTCAGCTTGGTGCATTGTGTTGGCAGCAATGAGTTCTAGACTCCCTCACCAAAAAAGACAAAAACCTCAAGGTGAGCACATCAAAACAAGAGGTTCTCCCACCAGGCAGTGCTTGGGTGGTCAGGTTCCTCTCTGTTCCCAGAGCTGCACCCAGAGCTGCTTCTTCTGGTGCTTTCTCCTAGTCTCCCCTGCTGCTCACACCCCTGCCTGTGCACCTCCTCCTCCCACCAATGTAATGGATACTGCAGGGATGTCAAGAATGAGCTCAAGCTTGCAGATGGTCCCCCCTCCACCTCCTGTGAGAGCCTGTCAATGCCACGTGCTCAGGGCTCCCAGGAATGTTCAAGGGCTTTAGGGACCTCATCATGCAGTAGAGAGGACTGGTGGAATCTACTGGCCCATGTAGAGCTCTCCCTGCATAGAGTTGGTCACACAGAATTGGCCATTGAGAGCTGAATGTGGAGAGTTGTCCCAGGACTGTGCCGACTCCTCATAACTGCTCCCCTTCTCTGTTCTTCAGATTACTTGCATACTTGGGTCAGTAGTGATCTTTATACCTTCATTTCACTGGTAAAAATGTTGCAGAATGAATGCCCAGGTGAACCTGTTAGGAACCCATCTCTTCAGTTATGATTTGTGGCTTGTAGAACCTGTGGTTGTAATTTTGAATCTGGTATTCAGTGTTGACTCTTCTTTCCTCTAATTGTTGTGCTATGTTAGAATATGTTATATATACCTAAAGTTATTGTATCTGTGCTATTACTTTAACAACCAAATCTGTAATATCACAAAAAGACCATCAAATTTATTGGGCAAAATTGATTTTCTGTAAATCTGTATTTCTGGCATTAGTTGTCTCATCTACTTTTAAATCCTATTAATTGTCTCTCCTTTCAGGTATTCAGTTACATTGGCTAGGATTGTTACCGAGCTGATGACTGAATATTTTTTATTTTAACTTCATTTAGAAAGCCATGGCACAATATTAGGTTTCTTTCCAATATTTGGAAATTCTGTAATATTTAATGAGTTATTAAAAAACTGACATACGGTCTGATTTGTATAGCTCCTTTACCAACTCTTCTAAATATTTGGGTACAATTTTTCAGGTTTAGAATTTTTTTAAAGTATTTTTATTTTGTTTAGATTTAACTGTTCATCATCCTTCTCAGTTACAGATCAAATAAAAATCTTCTTACCAGCCTCTAGAGCTAATTTAATTTAATAACAATTTATACTATCTAGCTTTTTTGTAAATTTAAACTCAGCAAGGATCTTTTGAACTATAACTTCCTAAATAAAAGATGCAAAAATACTATAAAACCAAGTTAGAAAAGGGATCTTTAAGTAGAATTAAAATATAATATAGAAAGTTATATAATTAGAAGACAGAATATTTGGATAATCCCACAGAAGAATAATAAGTCTCCAGGAGTCCTGTGCTTTCAAAGTCATCTTGTTAAAATCTGTTTTTTTATCCTAGAAAAGACTTAAACATAGCCATATATTTCAGAGATGTCTTCATCAGGTTAGTGGAAATAGATAATGCTCAACTTGCCTAATAACAAATGTGGATTAAGGCAGAGAAATTCTTTGCTCTGAGACAACATTTCCAATGAGAGAGAGACAGAAGTGCCAGCGAGAGGGAAGGGTGGAAGAGGTTGCACTTGATTTTAGAAAATGCAGTGTTGCCTGCCTGGGAAGGAGAGGTCTCCAGAGGTCCCTATCTAGCAACGACAGTCAGGCATGAGAGTAGCCTAGGAAATACTCCAATCTTGTGGTTGACTTCCCACTCAGAAGTGAGTGACATAAAGAATCAGGCTTGAAAGGAAAGGTGAATGGTGGTATTGTGAGCACCAAGAAGTCCTCAGGGTGCATTGCAACCTGCAGTTCTTTGGATCAGCAGGGTGGGAACTGTGCTACTTGCCACGTAGCCCTGGTGGAAAATGAGCATATCTAAAAATGAAATCATGCAGCACTTGGAGGGGAAGTATGTTGTGCTGCATGTCTCTTTCCCAAGCCCTCAGATGTGCTTCTTGCAGGTCAGGTGTACAGCATTAAGAGATAAATAGTTGGTGAGGCAGAAAGAACATCCTTTACATCTGACTCTCTTCTCCATATAGCATTTCCTCACCTTCCTCACACAGACCAACCAACAAAGGGAAGAACTCAGAAGTCTTGTTTTCCAGAGTCGTTTTGTGTTTTCTACCTAGTAACAGCACACTAGTGGAATAAAACTTCTGAAGCCTAAAGTAAATTTGCTTCTGCAACAAAAACAGTTTTACGGAGAAAATCAGAAATCAGGAAATCAGACTCCTCCTGTCAATTAGCCCTTTTCTCCTCTCGCCCCAGATAACTTTTGAACATATTGACCCATTCCTTTGCCTGACAGAAAGATGTATAGTATTAGGTTTCTACTGACTTTATCAAAAGAGATACAGCAAGGTGCTGAGGAACCACTCTAGGTTTGATGCAAGCTGCAGCATGTGCTCAACCCTTGTCAGCTGTCAAAGAGTCCACACTTTTTGTTACCTTCAGGATGCAAACACAGGACATCAGATTTCCATGTGGCTCACAGAACTGCTGCCTCTTTCTTTGTTTGTTTTTTTTTTCCTATCCCTGTAATTATTAATAAAAAATATTAATGATGGAATGATTTCCTGTTTATACCTTTATTTATATCATTATCTGTCCCTGAAAGTAAACTTGGGTTGATCTTTGTTCACTAAAACAGAACTTTTTATTGATAAAGATTCCTGGAATTGTGTAGGTCAGCTTGTCTGTAGACATTTTTGGTGCTTGTTGATATTTATTCCATATCACTCTGCCCTGAGATGCTCTTGGTGAGGTGGGTTGGTCACTCGTCTGCTCCATCAATAATCCTTTTTTGGGATGAAAGGTGGTGTGTGGTTTTGCTGATCAAAAGGTAATCTACCATCTGTAAGATTTCAGAAAAAATGCTCTTCTGCAGTGTTACAAATCTGTCACAGTCTCTTTTTAAGGACTCATTTGCATCCCTGACAACATGAAAAGAAAAAGGAATTCAGATCACATGAATGAGAGTCCAAAATACCTTCATGAAGACAACATGAACATGAACATGATTCATTTTGTTTTCCAGGAAAAAATGCGTATCTAGGTTTATTTATTTATTTTTTATTTATTTCATTTTTCTTTTCAGTTTTTTTTCAATTGCATTGCAACTCTGATTTGTAATACATCTCAACAGAGCAGTCATAGAAGTCCTGTGAGCAAACAGAAGCCACCCTGTGCCCAGGGACCGTGTTAAAATGACACCAGTGTCACCTGGACACCTTTTTAGAAGCAGCAAATTGGTGTGAATTACCAGTATCACATGCACACCTTCTCTCTCCAGCTGTGGAGATGAGAGGAGAAAAGAGGGCTTGAAGAGACCCTCCACAAGTGCTGTGCTCCTTTAAGGCCCAAGCCCAAGCCCACTGTGATCCTGAGCCTGCCACAGCCACTGCTGCACTGGAACAGCATCATCTCCGGTCACACTACATTCATTGCATCTTGAGCACTACTGAAGTTCATATGCAAATCGTTAAATTAGTTAAGCAAGAGGCCTATTAAAAGTATTTTCTTACTCTCTGTATAACTTATTTAAGGGAAAGTGACATTTCTTTTTATTTTGATGTAACGGTTTCACCTAAACCCTTGGGTATGTTGCTCCCAATTTACTAAAGCTTCTGCGTATGCCTAATGTATTCTTTCAGGGATAACTTTTTCAGACTGTAGAAGTCAGCTTAGTTACCATCAAAGAAGTAAAACCCAGTATTTCAATTTTCCTGTTAAGGCTTTATTAAATCATTAATTGTGCTAGTGCCAGCAGGGTTCTAAAATCTAAGAACAAAGGCAGTTATTGTATAATATGCACATTCCAGGACATTTAAATTATTGACCAGGTATGTAAATAATTGATGGCTCACAAACCTATCAGTGTAAGAGCCCTGGAAATCATCACATTCGTTTGCCAGGGAGATGGCAGGGTCAGGACTTCTGTAGTGAATAATGATTCATTCTTTCCTTCCCGACTCGGATACCATTATCCTGCTCGGCTGCTTGAACAATACATTTAGGATCAAAACAATGAATAAACCCTCGATGCATGCACTAAGTATGAGGAGCATTGTGTAAAGGTGCCTTTTAGTGATGAGTGTGAGTCTGTTTTCATTTCTGTCCTGGCCTCAAGCTAAAGTAGCCTTGGAAATGAGAAAGCTCTGTGATTTCTCAAAGGATGAGCTGGCAAAAAGGAAACGACTGTGTCTGTTAAGAAAAACTGACTCCTGCATGTCACCATCTTGCTGTCACCTCTCTGTGTGATGCCTCATGTGGACCTGGCAGCTCTGCTCTTGTGCAGCCATCACAGACAGGACCCCACTATGGACAAGGCCATAATAGCTGTTCAGGATGGCACAGGGATGTCAGGTCCTGGGGAGGGGGTTGTGGGAACGTGCCCATATCCAGCCTGTGTGTGGTACAGGAACAGAGGTGTTTGAGGCTGCAGATTAAAAGCAGAAGTGTGGTCACTGTTGGCCAGCTGTAATGCCAGCCTCTCCTTATCAAGGGACACCAAACCACTGGTGGCAAGGGAACAAGTGGAAGTCTTTAAGCAGTGCCCTACACAGGTAGACTGCATTCCCACTCCCCCACCATGTCCTTGAAATGGGGCTAGCCAGGGCTGCATGCATGTCTGCCATTTGGGTCTCCTTTGGAGCCAGATGTAGGAGGAACATGGCTGTGAGCCAGCGAGCACCAGGGGTGGTGATCCTTGAGGTGTGGAGGGTTGTGATGTAGGAAGCAGTGTCAATCAGCTACAGATCGACAGCACTATATGTCAGCAAAATCCATGCTGCACAATTCAGAAGCATACAAATATTTATTAAGTCAACCAGCAGGATGTAATATCCAAAAGCAAATAGGTCACTTGAGAGCCAAAGCCCTCTGCCCAGCCTATGGAGTGAGAAATTAATCCCTTTTCCTAATAGCTCATAGCTGCTGTTGCAGCCATGCCCAAATAAATATTGAAAAATTTTTAAAATTCAGTTAAGGCATCCGTTTTTGAGGCTGATGCTTTTCCTCTCCCAGCTTTTGCCACAAGTTTGCTGACCCTTTTTTCATATATCAGGTTTAGCCTGATGCCTGAGACAGAAGGGGGACACTGAAACATGAGCAGTGATGGGTGACCTAGAAGTAGAGGTGCAAGAGCGTGAAGAAAGGTGACCTGAGCTCACTCTGGGCAGTGGGGTACTCCAGCAAAGGGTGAGAAGAACGAGGAAAGGCCAGTGGGAAGCCCAAAGGAGAGAATAACAAACAAGGTTAGAAACTCTTAATTGGGAGGAAGATACAGTGTGTCATTTCCTGCCAAATGAGAGAAGGTAACAATTTAAAAGTCAAGAACTAGGTGGGAAGGTGAAGTGTAAAGAAAGAGCCTCAGACTGGTGGAAGGAGACAGACCCTGAGGGGACCAGCAGCTGCAACCTAGGTCAGCACTCACCCAGGGCAAAGAAGCCTTGCCATGCACTTTCCTCATGGGTCAGATTTTCTTAGCAGTAGTTATTCCCTTCTTAAATCTCTCCAGGTTGGCCTCTGCTTTGTCTTTTAAGTGCAACACTCCAAAAGGGACTTTTAGAGTAGCTTAGGGCTGAAAATGGTAAAATTGTGCCTCCTGTCTCTTACTAATGGTATCCCTCTTAGTATGCCCCAAGCTTACACATCTTCATCCTACTGATACATGAGAAAGTTTTGACCCATTTTATTCCCTGGACCTCCTGCCAGTCAGATGCTCCTTGGTTTATACTTGATTTTTTTTTTCTCTTTCTGCAGTGTAGAATTAGCACTTGTCTTTGCTGAATTTCTTCATAGTGATTTCACATCACCCGCCTCCAAGTTATTGTAGATCATTTTTATCTCTCTGTCCTCCAAAACATTTGCAACTTAGAGTTTCGTGTCATCCACTCTGTGTACCACCATTTAGTTGTTAGTGAAAATACTGAGTGAAAGAGAGCAGGTACCACCAGGTCTCCTCCTGACAGTCTCTTTCCCCATCTGAGAGTGACTCATCTATAACCCCTGTGCTAAAAGCAGATTTTCAACTCGTTGTGCCCTTACCTAAGGCTGGTTGCAGCTAGACTGTGTTGCTAAAACTTGTTTATGAGTATGTCATGTGAGACGATTGTAAGCCATGTAGCTTCCTCCTTAGTACATAAGGCTGGTTACCTGGGCAGAAAAGGGCACTAGATTCATCTGGCATAAGTTTTTGACAAAACCGAACTATTTAGGCTGTTTGGTTAATCCCTTTCTCATTTTCTGGGCACATATGGGTGGATTTCCTAGGACCCTGGTCAGTCTGTTCCGTAACTCCCACATTGTCCTTCGTATCAAATTTACCTTCTGCAGACCTCCCCCCTCTTCCACACACTATTGAAAATAATTGATAGTGAGGTGAAGGTTTTATTGGAATAGTATATTGTAACAAAATACATTAATGCACATCCACCTCCCCGGGGAAGGGCTGGGCGATGTCTCAGCCAGAGTCTCATGAGTGTTTCAAGAATTGGCAGATCTTCCCCAGCTCCAGAAGGTCAGTGATTGCTCAGAACAAATAATCCAGTTGTTGATGAGAAATAACTTCAGGCAGATAGATGTAAGAAATGGGGAGGGGACAACTGGGCCTCTTAATGGCAGCAGCATTTTTGACAAGCTGACAGTCGCATGGTATATAAGAAAATTATTTTTAAAAGCTCCTGTTGTGAGAAGATGGGTCTTTCTGGTAGTTGTTTTGATAACTGCTGTTTGCAGGCACAAAATTAGAGATATGATTCAAACATTCCTTTCAGGGATTTTTAATTTTAGAGGATTCTGAATCTCTTGGCTCTTCAGGGGTTATTTTCTCATTCCTGATTACAGATGAAGTCAAGAAATCCCTCAAAGTCAGTGAAATTTATGGTGTTTGAGTTCATTCTGAGCATCTGATTCCTCCTGGACCTAGGGATTCAACAGGGGCAAGACATGGCTGCAAAAGTATCAGGAAGGAAGATAATAATATACTTAAAATATTTAAAGAGATCAAGGTAGTAAGGAAATTTGAATCTAGCTAGCTCTTCTATGCTTCTAAAGATCTTTTCTTAATCTTAAGTGGTCTGATATATATATTCTGCATATTTTCAGAAAAAACAGAAAACTGATGTCAGCTGATACGTGTACTTCAACATCACCTTGCTAACTCTAAGTTAGTCACCCTAAGCTTTATTTACATCCCTAGAGAGAAATAAGCCCCTCTAGAAGATAATTCATTAGCTGCACTTTATGAAACATGCTCCTGAGGTACCTATAGCTCTCTATTGAATGTAAGTGGAGCCCAGGATGATGTGAATAAATTCAAGATGTCCATGTTACACAAGACAACTGTTCCCCAAGCATGCCTGAATTTGTTTTAAGAAATGCTATGAAGTTTGAGGCTATTTCAGTCTTTGATTTTAAAAAATACAGTACCAGCACTAATAGAAGAGTCATAGATTGCAAGTTAATATTCTTTAGCTGGAGGCTGTTGAGCCCAGGAGGATTCAGAAATATACAAATTTCATTCTTCTGAAAGGCAAACTAATTAGCATTGTCAATTTTAATGTTGCAGAGCTTCAAACAAATGTAAAAGCATTCAAAGATCAACCATTTATGCTTTGCATTCAGTAGAGAAGTAGGTGAACATTTGTTTTTCTAATCTTTTATGCCTACTTTATTGTCATATGTTGTTTGACATTCAGGAAATAACACAATATTTTAATCAACAGTGTATGATTGCATTAAAACTTGATGGCCCACGGCTTAATGACAAAACAGAGTAATTAAGGCTGTGTCGTAAGAAACAGTTGGATGCAGGTTCTGCTAAGATTCCTTCTGCAAACGAGGGAACTTGCAGAACTCACCCACCCATGTCCGGGACATAGAGGTGGAGGAGCCACTTGTGTTGTTTTCCTCTGTCTTGGGCTTTGTAGTGAGCTGACCAGTCGACAGACCTCCAAATTGTCATACATAATGTAATACACCACTTTTCCTGAGATGCAGCCCATGACGCACTACCTGTTGGGCTGGTAGTCCTGGAATTGGAATAAACAGCAAGAATACTGTTATTGCTAATATCGCAGCTGCGTCTGGTGCAAGCAGAGGAGGAAAACTCTGCTCTGACCACCCCCACATAGATATCATGTGTCTCTGACAAGTTAATGGGAGGATTTTGATTACAACCAAGAAGAAAATCCATACTGAAACAACCTGATATTAGATAAGTTTCCTATTGTGCCCCGGAGCCGTCTTTCTCCTCTCTCACTGTCATAGATCACCTAATACGTCAGGTGAGAAGTATGCCTTAATCTTCAGTCTTGCTGTCATGTCTGATTTTATATCAGACATTTTAAAACTCATGTCTAGGATGTCTTGTTTGTAATATCTTCTAGCGGTATGTAATAAAGTAAAAACCAGTTCTGGCACCTTAGAAGAACATTGCCTTCCTGGAAGTGCTTGTCACCCACACATTTGCACCATGCAGGTCTCTTGGGTTTGCCTATGGTACACAGTGGTTAGAAAAGAGAGTGTTGTGGGAAGGAAGAGGATCACACCGTTTTCTTCTCATAGGTATGGAAGAGTTTGAAAATGCAACCTTTGAAACAATTGCCTATATTACAACAGCCTTTGAAGGAGCTGGGGAGTGAGATGATATAAACATGGGTCTCTGAGGACAGTGTGTCATAGAGCCCTGAAATTTGGCCAGATCTTAGGAAGAACTGGGAGAAGCAAGGCTACACTGGCAAGGTGCTGAACAATGAGTAACTAATCTCTGAGGCTGCTCTTCCACCAGCACATTGAGCAGAGTGAGTAGAGCTCTTCATTTGTGAAATGTATTCATATTACTTAATAGAAAAGCTCTCTCTGTGATCTTCTTAATCCCCCTATAGAATTCAATATACATTAATTTTGCTTCTGAAAAACAGCTATTAAAACCTTCAGGACATACTTACAGTTTGCAGCACAGCATCTGTAATATCCTGCGGGTTCTGTCCCTCTTCTATAGGGCATTTCCTCAAGGCATTTTCTGAAGATGTTCACTCATTTCAGTTAGTTTTCAAAATTATTTGAACTGGAGTATGAATCTCAGGGATGATTAAGGAACAAAATAAAATCCTGAGCAAAGCAAGCTCTTGCTCATACCGTGTTTGCTTTCAGTCATACCTTCTTCATATGGACTGAACTGAGGTTTTGTTTTTTCAAAAGGAATAATGCAATTGCAGTAGCAGTACTACGGCAGGCAAAAGGAAACCTGCAATCCATAACCTTTTCATTGTTCAATGGAGAATGATTAGGAGCAGAGGAGCAGGTATCTGCCACTGTACCCAAACCTGACCCTCTTCTACTTATTTTGGGAATTAGAAAAACTTTCTTAAAGTATTCTTTAAGATATTGTCCTTGGTCCAGAGATAAATTAAGTGAATTTAGGTCCTGCATGGTACTTCTCAGCTGTCTCATAGAAATAGTATTTTTCTGTGTTACAGAAAAATAACTACTATAAGTATTAAAAAGAATGTGGTCCCTCATCTTATCACTTCTTTTTTTTATTTTGTGGGATGTAGATTTGCCCTCTGTCTATCTGACTATTTCTGCTAGTTAAAAAAATAGGGAAGGAAGAATCACACCTCTGACCTTTCAGGCCTTTCTCTTAAAGGCTCTGCCCTGAACATGGGGTCCTTGCATCCCACGGAAGAACTTAATTGTTGTTCTCTTCACATATGCACTAAGGATACTCCACAGTCAGTCTTCAGTTTCTGTATTTCATATGAGATAGACAGAAGTGATAAAGTAATTATGCACTGAAATTTGAAGCACATTTCATCTCATCAGTCTGTAGTAGCAGAGATGAGAAACAGCCCACACGTACCTGAATAAAAAGATTGTCGTGGCTGTAACAGCATTTACTTGTTCATTCATGTTGCCCCTTGTACAGAAAGATTGCTCAGGAAAGATAAAGCTGATTTAGAAGGCAAAAATAAATGCATTTCCCTAGCAATGAACTGGATTTATTACAGTACTTGCTGAACCCCCTGTGGAGCAATTCTTATCGATTTGTAATGGAACCTATCAAAAGAACTTTTTCAACTATAGATGTACTACTGCCTGTGAGACTGAAACTAGTGAACTGTGTCTTGCTCTGTTCCTGCAAACCTTTCTGCTCCTGAGATCAAAAGAAAAATTAATGTGTTTTATTATTTTCCTGTCCTTTTCATATGCTGGTATCTCTTAGCTCAAATAATTTAGATGCTTCTCAAGTGAAGCTGGCAAAGGCTTCAGAGTGGAAGAAATTGTTTACTTGTGGGTGCAGGTCTGCTACCAGGTGGTATTCCAAAAAATAACCATGGTAATTATGGTTTGAGATAAGGTCTACATAGTCTGCCTTAAGTTAATAATAAACCAGGTTCTACTGGCTTAATTTCTGCCTTTTACAACACCATTTAAAAAAAAAAATGCAAAAAAAGACAAAATAAGACAAAAAAAACCCAACTTCTTTTATAATTCAGATCAAAGTCTGAACAGGAAAGGATTAAAGGTCTTTGTGCTGAGAACGTTTGTACCACTGACTACTTCTGTGCATACCCAGCGCAGGTCGAGTTTTGCTTAATGATCTCAGAAGTCTGTCTTGTAATGGCCTGATAGTATCAACTTTTTGCTCTGAGACCATTTAGATGTCCATACTGATAAGTAAGCAGTTCCAGGAAAGGCAGCTCCTCCTCCCCACCACAGTAGTATTTAGAGTTATTCAACCAAGAATGGGAAAAACACAGCATTGCTAGAATATTGACTGATCTAATTGAGAGAGAGTGAGTGGTAAAGCTGAGGTAACAGAAATGATGGGAATAGACATGTCTGAAAATACTTGAAATTTATGGTGTTCTCACATTTGTTTTTTATACTCTAGAGCATCACAATTTACATTCAAACAGCCTGGTACGTTTAAATTTTAAATGAAGCTGGCTTAGAATTACGAATAAGGCCATTAAGTATTGCCTTAATAACCTTTTATTGCATGGAACAACTTCTATAATTGCAGAGGGGAAAAGAACTTCAGGCATTTGCGTTTGAGTAATTGATGGGCAATTTACAATATTTGTTTTCTGTTTTCTGGGGAGAAATGAATGGGCCCTAATTCTGTTGTTGATATTTGCTTTTCTCTAATGGGATATTCGGAATTCAGTCCCACTGATATGAAGTAGTGTGCAGAGTTTATAAATGTAGGCAGTCACTTTAAATCCTGGAAGAGGGAGGTCACAGGATTTTCTTGAATGATAAGTGTGGCTCTAGTTTGGGCAAAGTAGTTTCTGCATGCTTACTGCTGCTCTGTAGGGTTGTGAGCTCCACTAGTCTTACTAGAGTTGGATCTTACACTTGATTCTAAGGCTGCAACAACCCAGTCACAAACACTGAATACCAAATATTCCCTGGGGATTAGGAAATGGGAAATAGGACTGAAAAAAGAGTTCTTTAGAAAAACATGTTGCAGTATCTGTCCTTTACATGGGGAAATACATAGTCCCTCTGGTAAGTGTGGCTGCTGAATCAGAGTGAGTACTACACAGAATAGGAGGGTCAGATTGATTGGCATCATCCTGGCATTGCAAAGCAACATTCAAATGCAGCAACAATGATTAAAACATTGCAGTGAATCAGAAACCTCAACGGACCTGAATTATGCTAGAAGTTTGACTTAATTCTTACAATGCTAGTTTTAAAAATCTCTTGATGGATTTCAGGTTCCACTCCAGTTCCTTCAGATCAAGACTAAGTTTTGTTTTACTGGTGCTGCCCATGCAGTCTTTGTTTATGGATAAATATTATGAGTGTTCTTAGCCTGGCAGTTTTCACAAGCACTAAATAGTTCTTAATGTTTTAATTGATTTTGACCAACAAACAAGGAAAGCTGAAAAGAAGCTAGAAGCATGAGGCAGTGCAAGACAGAGGTACCAGTATTCAGATTCCCCTAATGCAGATGGATTTCTTAGAAAAGATACTCTGGTTCAATAGAAGAGTGAAATAGTCCAGTGTGGAAGGTCCAAGGTGAAGAACACCTAATGAAAGGCATCTACAGTAATGGAAATTATATTTGGTAAGGCACAAAGCAGTAACTTCAAATTCCTCTGACTTGTCAAAGTGTCAGGAGCTTGGGAGATTGCTTTTAATAATAACACATTATGTTTTGTAAAGGAGCGCAGAAATCAGCTGTGATGCATGACCTCTTGTTTATATATTTGAAGAACTGAAGGTTTTAACTGCAACACCAATTTTGAAGGTGTTTCAGAGGAGAGCAGGGAAAATATGGATAAATATACCTGCTGTGTCTATATCAGGTAAAT
The DNA here is from genome assembly GCF_000691845.1 of Merops nubicus. Lineage (NCBI taxonomy): Eukaryota > Metazoa > Chordata > Aves > Coraciiformes > Meropidae > Merops > Merops nubicus. The sequence continues at coordinate 7,336 of NW_008604939.1, read as the reverse complement.
CATTAGGAACCACAGTAAAGAAAAGTTAGTGTACACATAGGTAAATATGAGATATAGGGTAAGAGCAAACACTGCAAAAGCTTATTTCTCAGAAATGTATCAGAGCTTTTTTCCTGAAGAGATCAGCAGGGATATTGATACAGAAGATCCGGCTGCTTAGACTACCAAAAGGCATGCAAAGGCTTTAAATCAGGCTGCTGTGGACATTGATCCTTGTATATATATAACTAGATAAATGAAGGGGGAAGAGGAGTTAAGGGGTTTGGATATTTTCCACACTGGATGTCAACCAGTGGAGGTTTATATAGCTTTATGTTGGGGCAGAGTGGGTTTCAAGGTCAGTGAAGAGTCTGAACAGGTAAAGTGACAGAAATAGGAGTAAGATAATCAGACCAATAAAGGTAGGGGTTGTGCCATCAACCCTGTTCCAACTCCCAGAAAAGTTATAATAGAACTGGGAAAGGCAAAGAAGAGGGAGTGAAATGCTGAAAGCAAAGAAAAAGAATTACTAGCTAGCCATGGACTTTTCAGCCTGGCAGCTAGGTGACTGAGGGAAGGCCTGGCAGGTATCTATAATATCACTAATGGGTATTCTCACTTATGCCCTCTCTTCTCACTTATGCCCTGTGATAGGACATGGGGCAATGGTCACAAGCTGGACCACAGGAAGTTCCACCTCAACATGAGGAAGAACTTCTTTACTGTAAGGGTTCCAGAGCACTGGAACAGGCTCCCCAAGGAGGTTGTGGAGTCTCCTGCCTTGGAGACTTTTAAGACCCGTCTGGATGCATTCCTGTGTGACCTGCCCTAGACCAGATGGCCCTGCTCTGGCAGGGGGGTTGGACTCCATGATCTCTGGAGGTCCCTTCCAACCCCTAACATTCTGTGATTCTGTGATGAGAAAGAAGGCTGAAGAAAAACTGTTTGTATCTTTCAGCACAATAGCTGAGAGTCCTCAAATAAAACTTGTATGAGGCATGTTCCAAACAAAGAAAACAAATAATTTTGGGGAAACATGCAAATAAACTGGGGAACTTTTGATACAGGACATTATGAAAGTCAGAGCTTTATATTTGATCAAAATGCAACTCAATAAATTCTGGGAACAAAAATGTGCAAAGATGCCAACTTTGACCCTAGCTTTGACTCTTCTTCTGCTCCTGTATCAATATTCTTCTGCTCTTCAGATAATGAAAAATGCAAAAACAATTAATGTGTTTTGCCCCTAGTTCTCACTGGAGATTAGACTCGATGGAAAACAAACTTTGGACAAAAGAGTACATATAGACTATGTGGCTTTTAGTTATGACTTGCTGTGATTGGAGTCACCCCAGCAGACATTCTACAGTATGCTGTTAAAAAGACAATTTTCCCATGGTTGCCATGGCATTCTGTTCGGCAAGTACCACACAGCCTGTCTCTGGCAATGAAATTATAATATATTAACTTTCAATGTCCACTAGTTTTCACAGATTGAGCCTGAGAAAGCTCTGCACTTTTGTTTTTGTCTCTACTAAAGCTACAAGGTTACAGCTTATATATTCAGGTGATAAATAGCTTCTGGGAAAGTGTACAAGAAAGTAAGATGTGGAGCCGAGTAAGAAAACAGTTTTAAATGGTTTTGGTTTTCTTCTTGCAAATTTGTGGTGAGTTGCCTTTTTATACCTCTAGGTGTGGAACAACAAAAAATTCAGCAATCCTTTAAAAAGATAACCTCAGCCCTGTTTTCCACACGAAACCAATTTTGAGCTACAGCAGCAAATAGTCGAGCTAGACTTAATATTTGCGTGCTTCCTGTAGAGTGGCCTGCTACAGCCCAGGTAATTATTTCCGAGCTGCAGTCCTAAATGTTCATTTCCTCTTCAGGAGATGCTATCTGATTGAAGCAGCGTGAAGTTCAGCCTGCTCTGACTGTAGCCTGTGCTTGCCCGTGACTCCCTGTACACACAAGCTACACTGAGTAGAACTCTATAACTATACCACTTCTGATATGAAAACCAGTTCATTAAAAGCTTCCTTGGGCTTCTCTGTTTCTTGGAAGCCTTAAACAGAGGTGCAATGTCAACTGAAAAAAAACCCCTATTAACTAGAAATGAAAAGCATATCCTGGGGAAAATTGCAGGCCTTTAGTATCCTCATACACAGCCAAGTTTTGCTGCGGGACTAGCACCCTGGGATTAAAATCCTGGTTCATGGGTAGGGTCACTATTTTCAGTAGCCGTGGCATATGGATCAGATGTGTTACATAGACCATTGCTGTAGGGGGGAAGAGGAGGATGCTTGGTACTCAGTACAGGAGGACTGGAGGCTGAGAAGGTGCTCATCTTCCTGTTGGAGTGATAAAAGAACAGCAGTCCTGTCTAGGTGCTAAGTGTAGATTTTCCTTGCAAAAGCAAAAAGGTTTTCATTACAAATCTTTACATAACTTTCCAGCAATCCAGGATGACTGTAGGAAACAACTGAGTAAGGGGTCTTTGAAACTTGATACATTTTTTTTTCCCTTTTTCACCAATTTTTTATAAAAAGAACCTTTGGCACAAAGGTTGATGAACTTGCATCCAGTGAGAAACAGGAACAGGTCCCGTTTTGCTCCTTTCCCCCTGCCTTGGCATCTTATCTGCTGACTCGTATTTGCTTTCATACAATAAACATTTGACTAATGTCAAATTTAGCTCTATGCACCAAGGCTTACCATGGACTCCTGTACTCTGCATACCACCTAGCCACTTCATTCAGAGCTCTCACATATCTATCATTTCCTAGAGACCAATTCTTGTGTTTACCATACAAAGGGTGACGTATTCCCTTTGTTATTTACTTTTAAATTTGGGTGTTAACAGGCTTGCCAAGTCATTCTAGTCATTTTCTGGTTACCTCTTCAAGTAGAGTGAAGGAGTCTTCTTCATTGTCATTGCCATCATCAGGACCAGCAAAGACACCAGGCAGGGATAGGGCAGGAGATATTGTGGGACTATGTTCTTTTCCTTTTCTCTAATGGTGCAGAAACACATAAGATAGATTTTTGTTCCCTGTTGGAAAACCCCCTGTCAAGCAATCTCTTTGGAGTAACAGTGAATGCTCATTTAGAGAGTGTGACCCATGTTGCAGCTGGTCAGCAGTCCAGCTTGGTACACAGTGTGCATGACTGAAAATTGCTTCTGCTGCCTTCCCTCCCCTTATTCCTGTACCCGTTTTAGTAATAAGCAAGTCACAAACTAAGCACAGACATATTTTCTTATTATTTGACTGCATTCTGCTCATAGCAGTGCTATTCTATATGCCTCACTCTATGCCCTCCCATGGCTGCAGAATTCTTTCTTCAGCAAAATATGCTGAAGCTAAAACTAAAAGTCAACACATCATGGGTCTTACACAAATTATTAGTAATATTAATTGCAGAAAAAATGCTTCCAACACTTACTATCACTTCCTACATTCCTAATCACATCTTAAGAACACACCATTGATGCTGCTCTTTTTTCAGTTCAACATTGGCAGATGTCACTGGAATAAATGTCTTGACAAGCAGTTATCATAACTCTTTTTCCTTCCTCTTTAGATGGTAACTGACTAAAGAAATGCCAGTTTTCCCACACACTGTGCCATATGTTTAGAATGCATTATGTATTAAATTACTCTGAAATAGTTGGTACAAGCCAGCTGGCATCTCTCTGGTAACTCCCAAGGAAGCCAAACATTATATGCACGCACTTTTAAATGACCTATAAGCAGTTTTGTTCAGTTTTCAAGAATGAATGCTCAGCTATGTTTCATTTCCAATGCATTTTTTTCAAAGTTTGTATTTAAATGTGAATGTAGCAGTACATGGGGTGGAGAGGGGAAAAGAAATTAATGTGTATTGTTATTTGTTCCACAAATTTAGATCATTTTGATTTCTATACTTCAACTAATAGAATGGCACATAGAGCTAATTAAAATAACAACAATTTCTTTTTTTTAGTATTTAAAACTCTACAGTTTTAAAACTATATTCTCTTGAAAGTGAATGTGAATTCTAACTTTCAATGGCATTTTGCCACTTTGCCTTTAAGCACTGCTTTTTTCTATCAACACCCAAAAGACTTTGATAAGAAAAGGAAACAGAGAAACTGTCTCTGCAATCAGACCTCTGCTTTCTAATCATGAGTTGTCCTTGGATCCATGGATGAAAGTTGATAAGACTTTCTTGAATTTGGAAAGGACACTACTTACTAAGTTGTTTTTTTTTTTATTAAAATGAGATTTTCAGAAGATCTAGATGAATAGCTATGATAAAGCTCATACTAAAGCCATGGAAACACTTTTACATAAAAGAAAATACTAACACAGAACCATAGAATCATAGAATGCTTTGGCTTAGAAGGGACCTCAAAGGTCATCTAGTCCAATCCCCTGCAGTAAGCCGGGACATCCCCAACTAGATCAGGTTGCTCAGAGATCTGTCCAACCTGACCTTGAATTGTGTCCAGGGATGGGGCCTCCACCACTTCTCTGGACAGCCTGTTCCAGTGTTTCACCACCCTCATAGTAAAGAACTTCTTCCTAATGCTTGATATAAATCTACTCTGCCTGAGTTTAAAACCCTTGCCCCTCATCTGCCACTACATGCCCTTGCAAACAGCCCTTCCCCAGCTTTCCTGTAGGCACCTCCCGGTGCTGGAAAGCTGCCATAAGGTCCCCCTGGAGCCTTCTCCAGGCTGAACAACCCCAGCTGTCTCAGCTTGTCCTTGTAGGAGAGGGCTCCAGCTGTCTGATCATTTCTGCAGCCCTCTTCTGGACCCACTCCAGCAGGTCCATGTCCTTCCTGTGCTGAGGGCTCCAGAGCTGGACACAGCACTCCAGGTGAGGTCTCACCAGGGCAGAGCAGAGGGGCAGAATCACCTCTCTCCATCCGCTGGCCACACTGCTTTTGATGCAGCCCAGTTCGCCACTGGCCTTGGGGGCTGCAAGTGCATGCTGTCAGCTCCTCTCTGGCTTTTCATCCACCAGTAACCCTAAGTCCTTTCCTGCAGGGCTATTCTCTATCACATCATCCCCCAGCCTGTATTGATAATGAAGGTTGCCCCTACCCAGGTGCAGGACTTTGCACTTGGCCTTGTTGAACCTCATAAGGTTCACATGGGCCTACTTCTGAAGTTTTTCCAGGTCCCTCTGGATGACATCCTGTTCCTCTGGCATATTGACTACATAGGCCAAAGAAAAATATGAATAAGGAAGCCAAAGCATGGCCCTGAAGAAATGGTCCTCACTGATGTGAGAAGAATGACTGTTGTGCATATCCAAACGTCTGTCAGTAGAGACGTCACAGGGAAAGTGGTTAGGAAGCTATCCAGTAATGAATGATGTTCCCCGGGATGACTGGCACCATAGGTCTGAGAAAAAAACTGTAGATGGCTGTTTCTCTGTCATTCAGACAAGAGTTTGGGAGACACGTTACCAATGCTACCTGCTCAGTAAACTGTGGATTAGTACAATTCAAGGGCAATGGGAAGATTTTCAGACCAAATTTCATGGGAACCCTAAGAAGAGACCTGAAAAGAAATAACAGGCTCAAGAAGCTGAGACTCCCTCCTGAGCTTGTATCTTGAGGGATGCAAGAAAATGACAATTACTCAGGTATAGTTGGTCTGATAAATACATAGACATTAGTTAAATAGGTTAAATATCTTTTTTCTTCTTCTTGTCTTTAAAACATCTTTGAATTGCCTTATTGCTTTTGGCTTCTGCAAATAAACATAAAAGCAAATTAAAGTATTTATCCTGGCTTGTGCTAAGGGTGATTTTGGGATATTAGTTAACATCAAGTTTTTCCATGGTTACCATTAAAATCTCTGAACTACACAAGGACCCTGCTACTTCAGTGCTTTCCCTGAATCAGGGAAATGGAGATGGAGTGCACTCACTGAAGATGCTGCCAAGCCTTTTTGAAAGTTGATTGCATCAAATTTTAGTGGAAGATGTCTTCAAATGGTAATATGAAACAAATAGAAATCTGTAGTGAGGACTTTGCCTTGAAAATGATAATCAATATGTAGTAATTAAATGTTTGGGAAACTGTCTTGGAGAAAATAATAACCTGCTACCACAGTACTTGCTCTAAATCATATTGTTTGCTATCATGACCTGATTATGGTAGTTTAATTTCCATTATACACAGAATAAAACAGGCAAGTGATTTGCTAATGGGTCTTGGGCACAGAGAAAAATCCCAATCTAAATAACTGGTACTTAGCCCTAACTCTAAGGACATCTTACAGTCTCTATAATATGGTAGATGATCTGGAGGATGTTTCACATCAGCTCTGAGCACTACTTCCCATAGAATATTCAATCTCCATTCATAGAAGGGAAGCAGGATTTCCTTCTGCAGCCCAGCTCTTTGTCAGTCACTTGTGTTCAGGGCTTTTTCTTCTCCTCGCTTCCACTTCACCATTCACTGACCCACAGAAGAAGTGCCCTAGTACCTTTCCTCACCCATCACTGATTGCTGCCATATGGCTCTAGGAGGGCCTGGCATCCTTAAGCATTATCCAAACCCTAGGTGGAAATAGACATTATTTTCTTCTTTTTTGTTCCTGTATATTTGCTCCCACAAACTGTTCATTTGTATTGTTTGTTTGAATTTTGTAAACAGATGCTTTTATTTGCTCTTAGTTTAACTTTGCTTGCCATAAGGTGATTTAAAAGTAATTACCTGAAGTCTTATAAGTCCTCCGGCAGTCTTAAAAAATAAGATACTGGCTGCTTTTCAGGTTCACAAGCTCCATGCTATATTCCACAGGTTATCTAAATTCAAAGAGGCTATGTTTCTACCTGTCTACAGAGGATAGTTTGAGAGTTGGTTAAAAGGGTTTGGGAAGAAGAAATGTTTCCCACTTGTCATTGCCAGCCAGAAAAGGTCTCTTGCATGTAGAAAACTAGGAGAAGTGTATCTCATTTCCAAGGGCACCTTGAATTTCTCCTTAATACATTGATTTCACTTCTGAAGGGAACATCGTATGTGTTTTGAGTATACTGCAACAGTTCCTCAATAAGTATTGGCTGTGATTTAAAAGTGAATGAACAGTTCCATTCTTTTAGTTCCTCTTTTCTTAATTTGATCTGTTTAAACTAGCAAAAAAAAAAGAAAAAAAAAAAAGAGAAGACTGTGATAGGAAGGCAGAAATTAGATGAATACAGCTTTACAGCTTTAGGCTACCTAATTGAGCATAGCTGATAGTATAAATGTGGCAGCATGGCACTGAAGTCATTTACCCCTGGTCTCCAGAGGGTTTGAAGCCTGTGCTGTGCTTACTGTTACTTCAGGTACTTTACTTATAGCACCTCTGCCAGCCAG
>NW_008604938.1:3692-4753 GCF_000691845.1 Merops nubicus | reverse complement strand
GCAGCAGGTTTCAAACCATTACAGCACTGCACTGGGCTCACTGCAACCTTCCCACAAGGCAGCACAGCACATGCTGGTGAAGACCTCTCCAGAGGGTTCTGTCCATGGAGAGGATGTTCTTGAGGCCCTTGAGGGATTCATCCAAACAAGTGGCCATGCTGCCCCACCAACTCTTCTGACACCCAGGCAAGAAATTATTCAAATTCTTAGAGACCTGAATATCTAAGCCTACCTAAATAAACGCATTTCAGCTTAAGTAGTAAAAGATGCTCAAGCTGATTACCACTTCATATCTGGCCTTTCTCCTCAGCCAAAACGGGTTCTATTTAAATAGAAGAATTATTTGCCTGTCCACTTGCAAAGGAAACAACGCGTAAATAACTTTTTATATAGTGAAGTTCAGAAAAGCCATTGTCTAAAGATGCTATCTGTTTAACCTAAGACAGCGTGTGTCAGATTTACTCATTTGAGAATTGATGTTACAAACACTGAATAAGAAAAAAATTTGATTGAATGTTTGATTTTAGTCTTCATGGATCCACTTGAAAGTTTGAAAATATAATAATCAATGACAGTAATGGCCTCTCACTTGAGGAAGGAAATGACCTCTGAGGAGGTTGAATTCTGTGTTATATCCTCGGGGTTTAAGAGCAATTATGCCATTGTTAGGGTAGATGCTGGAAAAAAAATGAGATTTGACAACTAGGACAACCGTCTTCCTGACTTTTAGCATGATTATGTGTTTGAGAATTGAGGATCACCATCACAGATTTCACATTCTGTCAGAGAAGAGTAGAGAACACTAACAATTTACAGGTAATGCAAAAATGTGCAGACTATAGCTTCAGTGTGTTAGTTTTGAGAAGCATTGAACATACAAGACATTGGATCAGTAAGGCACAAGATAAGGCACTTACTTCACAGAGACTCTGGCTCTCTATTGAAAACATCCAGGCCCTGCTCTCCCATGAATGGGACTAGCTCTGAATGCACATCCTGGTTGTCATAGTCCCCTGCTACCCTCTAAGCAGAACCAGGAAACCTGGGGCTCCCAACTTTCC
>NW_008604938.1:2519-3661 GCF_000691845.1 Merops nubicus | reverse complement strand
ACGCTCCACATTGAAACACATTCTATCTAGGTGCCTCAGCTTGTTCATGGGGATTCCGGCTCGGGACAGAAAACGTCCCAGCCCTACCCTCCCAGGAAGGGGCTAGCCCTGAGTGCAGATGCTGGTTGTGATAGTCCCCTAATACCATCTCAGCATAGCCAGGAATCTTCAGGTAACCAGCTTTCCTTAAAACTCCAGACTGAAACACATTCTATCCTTTAGCATCGCTTTCTTCACAGGGACTCCTGCTGGGCAGTGAAAACGTCAATTCCCTGCTCTTCCATGAACAGGGCTAGCCCAGAATGCAGATGCTGGTTGTGATAGTCTCCTAATACCATCTCAGCTATGCCAGGAAAATTGGGACAACAAGCTTTCCTTCATGCTCCAGAGTGAAACACATTCTATCTGGGCACCTCGGCAGGACCACGGAGACTCCAGCTGGAAAGTGAAAACGTCCATGCCCTGCTCTCCCACAAACAGGGCTAGCCCTGAATGAATGTGTTGGTTTTAATAGATCACTAATACACTGTCAGCAGAGCCAGGAAACTTGGACTACAAGCTTTCCTTGAAAATACAGACTAAAACACGTTCTCTCCGGGCGCCTGATATGGTTCACCGGGACTCCGGCTGGGGAGTTAAAATGTCGACGCCCTCCTCTCTTACGAATGGGGCTACCTTTGCAGGCCAATGCTGGTTGTGAGAGTCGCCTAATACTCCCTCTGCAGAACCAGCAAACTTGAGGCTACCTGCTTTCCTTTAGGCTCCAGACTGAAACATGCTCTCTCTAGGCACATCAGCGCTTTCACAGAGAAATCTGGCTGGGAGTGAAAATGTCCGAGCCCTGTTCTAAGAGGAAAGGACCTAGACGTGAATGAAGTCGCTAGATATGAGAGTCCCCTAACACCCTCTCAGTAGAGGCAGGAAACTTGGGGCTACCTCCTTTCCTTTAGGCTCCAGACAGAAACATGCTCTCTCCAGGCACAGCGGCGCTTTCTCGGAGAAACCTGGCTGGGAATGAAAACATCTGAGTCACTCTCTACGAGGAAAGGACCTAGCTCTGAATGAAGTTGCTGGATATGACAGTCTCCTAATACCCTCTCAGCAGAGGCAGGAAAATTGGGGCTAACCGGCTTTCCTTTGGT
>NW_008604938.1:432-2340 GCF_000691845.1 Merops nubicus | reverse complement strand
TACCTGCTTTCCTTTAGGCTCCAGACTGAAACATCATCACTCCAGGCACGGCGGAGCATTCCCGGAAAAATCCTGCTGGGAGTGAATATATCTGAGTCCTGATCTAAGAGGAAAGGACCTAGCCTTGAATGCAATTGCTGAATATGAGACTCACCTAAAACCCTCTCAGCAGAGGCAGGAAATTTGGGGCTACCGGCTTTCCTTTAGTCTCAAGACTGAATCATAATCTCTCTAGGCTCATCGGCACTTTCCCGGAGAAATCTGACTCAGAGTGAAAACGTCTGAGCCCTGCTCTAAGAGGAAAGGACCTAGGCCTGAATGAAGTATCTAGATATGAGAGTCCCCTATTACCCTCTCAGCAAAGGCAGGAAACTTGAGGCTATCTGCTTTTCTTTAGTCTCCACACTGGAACATGCTTTCTCCAGGCACGGTGGTGCTTTCACCAAGAAATCTGGCTGGGAGTGAATATGTCTGAGCTCTGCTCTAAGAGGATAGGACCGCAGGCCCAGCCCCACCCTGGGGGCAGCTGAAAGGCAAACCCACCCCTCTGTAGGAAGGGCTGTGGGGAGCACCCACGTGGCAACCTGAATTCAGGGCTTGGGGTTCAGACCCCAGCATTTCACAGAGCCAGGAAACTTGAGGCTATCTGCTTTCCTTTAGGCTCCAGACTGATACATACTCTCTCCAGACACGGCGGCGCTTTCCCAGAGAAACCTGGCTGGGTGTGAAAACATCTGGGCCCTGCTCTCAGAGGAAAGGACCTAGCCCTGAATGTATTTGCTGGATGTGATAGTCCCATAATACCCTCTCAGCAGAGGCAGGAATCTTGGGGTTGCAAGCTCTCCGTGAATCTTCAGTCTGAAATAAATTCTGTCCAGGCACCTGATCTGCTTCACTGAGACTCTGTCTTTGGAGTGAAAATGACCATGCCCTGCTCTCCCACGTTCAGGGTTAACTCTGAATGCAGAGCCTCGTTGTAATAGCCCCCTAATTCCCTGTCAGCAGAGCCAGGAAATTTTGGGGTACAAGCTTTCCGTGAAGCTGCAGACTGAAACACATTCTTTCCAGGCGCCTGATCTGCTTCACTGAGACTCCGGCTGGGTAGTAAAATTATCCATGCCCTGCCCTTCCACGAACAGGGCTAACTCTGAATGCAGATGCTGGTCATGATAGTCACCTATTGCCCTTTCAGCAGAGCCAGGAAACTTGGGTCTACAAACTTTCCGTTAACCTCCAGACTGAAACGCATTCTATCCGATCACCTTGGCTAGTTAACGGGGAGTTTGGCTGGGAAGTGTAAACGTCCATGCCCTGCTCTCCCATGAACGGGGCTAGCCCTGAATGCTGATGCTGGCAGCAATAGCTCCCTAACTCCCTGTCAGCAGATCCAGGAATCTTGGGGCTACAAGAGTTCCTTGAAGCTCCAAAATTATACCCATTCTGTCCAGGCGCCTCGGTTAGTTCACGTGGACTGTGGCTGGGAAGTGAAAACATCCATGCCCTGCTCTCCCACAAATGGGTCTTACCCTGAATGCAGATGCTGGCAGTGATAATCCCTGAATTCCCTTTCAGCAGAGCCAGGAAACTTGGGGCTGCAAGCTTTCCATGAAGCTGCAGACTGAAACACATTCTTTCCAGGTGCCTGATCTGCTTCACCGATACTCTGGCTGGGGAGTGAAAATATCCATGCCGTGCTCTTCCACGAACGGGGCTAACCCTGAATGTAGATTTTGGCAGTGATAGTTCCCTAATTCTCTGTCAGCAGAGCCAGGAAACTCGGGGCTGCAAGCTTTCCGTGAAACTTGAAACTGAAACACGTTTTGTCCGGGCACCTGATCTGCTTCACCGAGACTCTGGCTGGGGCGTGAAAATATCCATGACCTGCTCTCCGACAAAAAGGACAAGCGC
>NW_008604938.1:0-396 GCF_000691845.1 Merops nubicus | reverse complement strand
AAACAGGGCTATCGCTGAATGCAGAGGTTTGTTTTAATAGTCACCTTAATCCCTGTCAGCAGAGTCAGGAAACTTGGGGCTACAGGCTTTCCATGAAGCTCCAGACTGAAACACATTCTGTCCAGGTGCCTGATCTGGTTCACCGGGACTCCGTCAGAGGTCTCTGGGAAAACCGAGGCACAGATTATTGCTATGCGCCAACCTATTGGCTCGCCAGGACCTGCAGAGATTCCAGAGATGATCCCAGAATTCATCCAGGAAATGCCACAGGAAGCTGGGAATGTACGGAAGGTAGTGACATTTGGATCAAAAATCAAAGACGGAAAGACAAGGTTTAAGGATAAAGCCTCACATGTTAGTATGGATAACGTGCAGAGAGGGTTTGAAATCTTGCAG
>NW_008604937.1:0-12653 GCF_000691845.1 Merops nubicus | reverse complement strand
CTCCTGAAGTCCAGGGTAGCAATCCTACTCATTACCCTGCTTCTTCCTTGCATCATCCTGGACTCCATCATTTCATGGTAACTTGCAACCAAAGCTGCCTCCAAGCTTCATGCCCCTAATCAGACCTTATTTGTTTGTTAGCACAAGGTCCAGCAGCACACATCTCCTCATTGATTCTTTCACCATTAGCATCAGATATTTATCATCAGTGCACTGCAGGAACCTCTTGGACTATGTATGCTTAGCTGGGTAGCCTTTCCAGCAAATAGCAGGGCTATTGAACTCCTCCCATAAGTACTAGGGCACATGACTGTGAGGCTATTTTCAGCTGTCTGGAGAAGGCCTTATCAACTCTCTTCCTGATGAGGTGGCCTGTGGTAAACACCCACAATAGTGCACCCATAATTCTTACCCATAATTTTCAACATATTCTTCATTCCACACATAGGCACAACTGAATACATTCCAGTTGCTTTCTCCCATAAAGAGCAGCTCTGCCACCTTGCCTTGCTAGTCCATCTTTCCTACGAAGTATGTAGCCATCCATGATGTCATTCCAGTGATGCAAGCCATCCCACCATCTCTCCATAACTGTAATGAGGTCATGGCCCAGTGAACCCACCACATCTCTAGCTTTTCCAGTTTATTCTCCATGCTGAATGTGTTGTTGTACATGTATTTCAGAGACTTAAGTGAGCAAGGTTTCCTGGAGGGGTGTAAACAGAACCACCGTAACTATACACACCCTTAAGGTGGCTGGCCTTCTGCCTCTCATCTTGGAAGACAGCTAAAGAACATTTATCGCTGCTCTAATTGGTCTGCCTTATTCCCTAGTTGGATGGGATGGCACGAACATTGCCATCTTGGGCCCCACCCCCAGAGTCCTTCACTTTAAAGACTGCCTCACCAAGCTCCTTAACCTACAGGAAGTAAGCATACCTAAGATTTCTTTAAATAGGGGCATTAACACAAGATAACGATAACACAAGATAAGACAGCACCAGTTGAACTTTTCCACATCTCAGGCATTCTCTTAATACTGTAAGCTAAGCTAGAAACTACCTGCACAGCTCCAGGTTGTGAGCTGATCAAGTGTCACTGAATTTGATGAAAGATACAATGGACGGTTAAAAACTACGCTGAAAGCTATGGGGAGAGAAACTACAAAGCATTGGGACACAAACTTAGCAAAGGCCACCTGGTCAGTCAACACAAAAGCATCTGCCAGTTGAACTGACCCTGCCCAGTCAAAATGCCCACATGGTGTAGAAGGGGATAAAGTCCTTGTAGAATAACATACTGGGGAAGCTGGTCTGGGTGAACCCTGCCTCTGGCAAAGGCAAACCCATCCATGGGACGGCTTTTGCTCAAGGACCTGGGTGCACCTGGTGGGTGATGCAGGAGGATGGGGAAGTCTGACGTGTGCTGCAAGGGCACTTAATTCTGGGGGAGAACAGCCAGTGAATTAAATTGTGTGTTGCTAATTGTTCAATTACCACTGGGCATGATGTAGATGGTATCAGATAAGGGATGGAATGTTCTGGTTTGGTGGGTGGGAGCGGTGTGTGGGCAGCAGCCGGCCCAGCCGGGGGTCACTCGCTGCCAGGCTGACCCCGTGCCCGGGCAGCAGGGCCGGGCTGGGTATGGGGCCAGGGCCGAGTGGGACCAGGTGGGCCAGGGGCAGGGGCGGATTCTGGGCCAGGGGGTTCCAGGGCCAAAGGGGTGCAAGTTGCAGTTGTTGCCCGGAGTCCGTGTGGTGATCTCTGTCCTTGTACCCTTTGTTATATACTGTTATACCTATCATTACTGCTGTTGTTTACTGTTCTTTCTGTGTTGTTGTATTAAATTCCCCTTATCTCAGCCCACAGGGTGTTGTATTTTTCTCTGTTTTCTCCCTTACAGTTGTGGTGTGGGGTTAAGGGGCCATGTGGTGCCCGGCTCTCTACTGGGGCTAAACCACCAGAGCCACCCTCAAAAAAAAAATTTATCCAATAGCCAGTATCTCAAAAGCCTTTCTAGTATATGCTTTCATCACTGCCTAATGTCACTACTCACCCTCAAGAAAATCCTATATAATTTCCTCCAGCATACCGAGTTACCAGTGAAAATCCTAAGAAATACACTTTCTCTATCAACCTCCCATATTTCATGTGACCCTTGCATAAATATAATTTAGTTTCTCCTTTACAGTTTGCAAAATGTTTTAGGTAATTCAATATTTCAAAGCACTGCTCCTACACAGATCAGGGTTCACCCAGTAGCACATGTCCATCCCAAGACCATTTCTGCTTCCTAGACTGATAGCAATTTTTTTGCCTTTAAATGAAGAAAAAATCACCAATGGTCTGGACACTCCTTGCTGTTTTCCCATCAAGTCCCTGAATTTGCTGCATGAAAGGTGGCATTTTGAGCAAGGCCCACAAAGCCATGCACACAGATTCTTGGTGCATCATATTCTCCCCTACACAAGACCAAGAGCTGCTTTTACAAGTCAACGTAATATCTACTGAGAAGATGTTCTGCTTGCCAAACTGCTCTTCACTATCTACACAAAAGCCAGTTGTTGCCTTTCCAAAGACAAAGGTCAGAGTGAATAATACTCTGATGTCCCTTACTGAAAATCCTCTAGGCAACATGGACAGATGGCCATTTCTTGAGATGCTGTTCTATAGTGCATGTACAATTAGTTTTTTTCCCTCCACACAGAAATGTTATCAATTCCCTTTTAACTTGCAAAAAAAGCACAGTGACTTTAATCATATTCAGTACTAATATCAAAAGATTTCCCCTACTGAGAGGCTGTTTCAAATCATGCAATTATCATATTAATTTCTATTTAATACATTCATGAGAAGCTTTCTTTTAATTTAAAAATGCAACTGAAATTTATCATTTCCCATTAATGCCATTAAATGGATTTTTTATCAGTGAAATTTTTACAGAAATTGAGTTAATTGGGAAGCACATATTTTGCCAGAAAGCAATACTTCAAAATATATTCTGTTTGTATATCAAAGATCATCTCCCCCTATACAGAAAAACAATGACCTGTACTTAAGATTCCAGCTGTTACTTACTCAGTTTCAAAGACTGATTCAAATTCTACATTTAAGATTTGCACCTTAGCATTGGAATCCACTGTCCGTTCCCAGAGTTCATCTAAGATCCTGTGAGCCACTGAATACTGTTTAGCACTACTTACATCAAACAGTTAAGAGCTTAACAAGATCTAGAGGATAAAAATTGCACACCAAAATGTTCAGGATGGGATATAAACTGAAACAGCAGATCACTGCCTGCTTTCAGGCACACACCAACAAGTATTTCTTGAAGGCTAATCTGTAGTTCTTTAAGATCTCTCTACTGTATAAACCTCAATTTCAAGTCCATAAGCCAAGTTGAGTGGCAACATTAAATAGGTGCCTAAGCGTGAAACACTGTTTGGACTGGATGAACTTGCCCATTCTTACAACCTCCTATTAATGACGCTCCATCAGTACAGGTTACCTGCATAAACTCACTTCCTCAGTCACATCAAGAGAGGAGAGTGCAACAGCAAAGCTGCAACAAGGAAAAGCTCCCTCCTGCTGCTCACAAAACCATAGAAAAAGCATGCTGCCTCACTGAGAAGGCATTGACTTCCTCCTTCCATCTTCAATTAAGATCATGCCAACTCAGACACAGATGAAGAAGTTAACCACAGACAGAGAAGAAAGCAAGGAATACATTTTCATGGGCTGCATTTAAACAATGGCTGTACTGTGAAATGGGGAATGCTGAATGCTGATTTCTTTCAGCTGCCCACACTTCAAACTTGGGTAGTTGACCTTCATATCAAGCATAAAACTAGCTTTCTAAAGCACAATGGGCTGTCAGGGGTAAGGTGACCTAACAAGATCCAAAAGAATTAACAAGGCAAATTCCAGGATCACTTCCAAGAAGTAAAAACTACACAGAATTATCAGAAATCAGATTTTATTTCTTCACATGCCTTGCTTACTTACTTGTTAGGGATTTTGCCTTCTGGGATTAACCAGGTTATTGGTATACATACCAGCATCTTCAGTAAACCGAAATACCATCTTTGCAAGATCCCCAGAGCCATTTCAGGGATATCAGAGCAAAAGATAGCTGCTATTCTTACTGATAAAACATTACATGGTAAAGTTTCTTGTGTTTGATGATGATAAAGAATCAATGACAATCCAGTGACCTTGAATATAAGGCTAACAGTTGTGTACTCCTTTTTCTTATTGTTCTTCGCTAGCTCTGTGTGCCTGTAGGCATCTGACACTGGTTAGCAGAGACACTTCCCCACACTCATACTGATAGTTAATGACTTTTCAATTTAACAGTCTGACACCAAGGAAACGTACACATTATTGACTGAAGCATATGTGGTAGCTACATATATTACTAGCAGAAAATGAGCATATTTCAGGAATTCCAAAGCATTTACTGATGGTTTAGACACAAGATCATAGAATCATAGAGTGGCTTAGGTTGGAAGGGACCCTAGAGATCCTCTAACCAAACCTCCCTGCCATGGGCATGGACGCCTCTCAACTAGACTAGGTTGTTCAAGGCCTCATCCAACCTGGCCTTGAACACCTCCAGGGAGGCGGAATCCACTTCTCTGGGCAATCTATTCCAGAGTCTCTCCACCCTCATACTGAAGAACTTCTTCCTAAGATCCTGTCCAAACCTACTCTCCTTCAGTTTAAAACCATTTCCACATGTCCTGTCATTGGACACTCTTGTGACAAGTCCCTCTCCAGCCTTCCTGTAGCTTCCCTTCAGGTATTGGAAGGCAATTATAAGATCCCCCCAGAGTCTTGTCTTTGTCTTCTCTTCTCTAGGCTGAACAATCACAGTGCCCTCAGCCTATCCTCATAGCAGAGATGCTTCAGCCCCTGGATCAAATTTGTGGCCCTCCTCTGGACTCGTTCCAACAGATCTATGTCCCTCTTATGGTGGGGACATCAGAACTAGATGCAGTATTCAAGGACGGTCTCACAAGAGCAGAGTAAAGGGGGAGAATCACTCTCTTGATCTGCTGGCCATAGCCCTCTTGATGCATCCCAGGATGCGGTTGGCCTTCCAAGCTGCATGAGTGCACTGCCTGCTCATGTTGAGCTTCTCATCAATCAACACCCCCATGTCCTTCTCTTCAGGGCTACTCTCAACCAGCTCTGTACCAAGTTGGTAATTATGCCCGGGATTGGCCTGACCCAGGTGCAGGACCTTGCACTTGGACTTGTTGAACCTCATGCAGTTTGCACTGGCCCATTTCTCGAGCCTGTCAAGGTCCCTCTGGATGGCCTCCCTTCCATCAAGAGAATCCACAGCACCACACAGCTCAGTGTCATCGGCAAACTTGCGGAGGGTGCACTCAATGCCATTGTTCTTGTGGCTGATAAAGATGTTAAACAACACTAGACCCAGAACAGATGCCTGAGGAACTCCACGTGTCACTGGTCTCCACCTAGACTTCAAGCCGTTGATCACAACTGAGTGTGACCTTCTAGTCAGTTTCTTCTGGCTAGACCTTCTTATCCACCAAGTTATCCATCCATCAAGTCCATTTCACTCCATCTTAGAGACAAGGATGACATGCCAGACGGTGTGAAATGCCTTGCACAAGTCCAGGTAGATTACATCAGTTGCTCTTCCCTTATCTACCAGAGCTGTAACTCTGTCGTAGAAGGCCACCAAATTAGTCCTGCATGATTTGCCTTTAGTGAAGCTGTGTTGGCTGTCACCAATCACCTCATTGTTTTTCATGTGCCTTAGTACAGATGCCAGGAGGATCTGCTCCATGATTTTACCTGGCACAGAGGTGAGGCTGCGTGGTCTGTAGTTCTCTGGGTTTTCTTTGCTTCCCTTTTTAAAAATGGGGGTTATGTTTCCTCTTCTCCAATTTGCGGAGCCTTGCCAGTCTGACAGCTTCTCAAAAATGATGGTTAGTGGCCTAGTAGCTTCAGCTGCTGGTCCCTTCAGGACACATGGATGTATCTCATCAGGTCCCATGGACTTGTACACCTTCAGGTTTTCTAGGTGTTCCAGACCTTATCTGCCCCTACTCTGTGTGGTTCTTCACTCTCCCAGACCCAGCCAGTGCGCTCTGTGATTTGGGTGGTGTTGCTCAAGTGGTGACCAGGGAAGACTGAAGCAAAAAAGTCATCAAGTACTTCAGCCTTCTCCTTATCCTCAGTAACCAGGTTGCCCATATCCCTCCAGAGGCCCCACATTCTCTCTTGTTTTTTTTTTTAGTCACTTGTA
Organism: Merops nubicus; assembly: GCF_000691845.1. Classification (NCBI taxonomy): domain Eukaryota; kingdom Metazoa; phylum Chordata; class Aves; order Coraciiformes; family Meropidae; genus Merops; species Merops nubicus. Next base: position 6,371 of record NW_008604937.1, on the reverse strand, counting down.
GAATAAAGTCTAACAGATAATAATATGAAATATTAACTGAAATTCAGTTCTATTCAGATCTCCATCACTTCCAAAACCACAAACATCATGGCATAATTTCTGGTACACAATGGACATAATCCCAGCCCAAATGTTAAGTAGACTGGTGCTCAGGATATCTGCTGAATTCACACCAGGAAATGGATTCTGTTTTTCCCTAATTTGCATGAAGGCCATGAATATAAACTCACTGGCTTCATTTGTCCTCTTCTGCTATAGTTCTTCCATCTTATATATAAATATATGTATATGCATATATACATATATATGTATAACTGTATATACAAGGTATACAATTTGAGCATTGCTCAGGATGAGTAATCACCACTCTCTGCCTTCTTCCAAATAACCAACCAGTAAGCAAAACAAAAACTACACTCCAATTTGGAAAATAAAAACTCATTAACTCTCTTCCATAATATGATTGTCTAAAAGAATTATTGTCCAATTTTATGTTGTACAATCCAGACTGTAAAATCCAGTAGTAAATAGATATTTATGCTAAATATAGATACAGTACTACATGGCTAATAGAATAATATAACAAAATAGTGCTCACCATTACCTAATGATATCCCTATGCACTGAAAATTCATGGTATCAGTGAAGTTCTTTGCTTTAGATCTCCAAAACAGAAGGTCATACCATTTTTCTTGTCAAAGTTAATGCAGCAAACCCTTCAATGTATTTAAATTAGGAAAAAAAAAATAACAACAACAAAAAAATTACAAACAAAAACCCCTACAACATTTCTGTAGATGGCATTGACCCTGAGAAGGGTTTCAGGAACTGATATTTGTGCTGTTTGCTTCAGAAACATTCCAAAGCTACAGTAAGGTGAGATGCTGACTGATGCTGATTTGCACAGACCCATTCACTCTCCAAACCTATTGGCATATTTTAGGTTACACTTCTGCTGGCACTTCTTCCCCTGCCAACACACCAATTTGTATCTCTAGGTGTCTTTATGAACTTATTTGAGACTTAATCGGGAAACTCAAACAAACTTTTAGTTTAATCAACTGCTGCCTAAACTAGTGAAAGTATCAAAAGATCAGAATCACCACCTCCATTTCACAAAAGGAAAGCGGCAAAGTTGGTAGAATCTGAAGACATCCCACAGGTCAGTGGCAGACAGACAAGATGATAATGGGGACTCCATAGTGCTGTACAAAGCTCTGTGCAATACAGCACTGTCATCTCTCAAAAAGCAACAAAGTCCTTGCATGCAAACACTGGCAGATGTTAAGTGCTAGGAAGTGGAGTTTAATTCTGGAAACCCAGGCTCTGACCTATAAACATTTGGATGACTGCTTTTTACACTCTTGATCAACAATCTAGATATAGTGAAAGATACATTTGATTTCCCCAAAATTATTAGCTATTTCATATTCAAAGTAATCATATTAACATATAATTTGTAAATATGCTGTGTGTTTTTTTAATTAACCTATACTGTCTGGGATAATTTTAAGGGCAAACATCTACCAAGGCTGTGAAAACGGTACTTAGAAATTAACTTGTACAAGAACCTTCTTTGCAAACAATTGCCTCAAGTCTGCATAGTTTTCTTAACATGTACACCATAAAACAAGCTGTAAAGCTGGACAAAGTGTCCTGACCTGTTCCATACAGGAAGCTACATTAGATGGACTATACAACTCTAAAAACTCCCTGTGAAATTCTACATAAAGGTACACCATCAGAAATTTAGTAGATGGAGAAAATATGCAGTTATATTTTAATATCTGCACAGAAGTAACTTCCATATTAACTTGGAGGTGGGGCAAGAGGCCACCTGTATAAGAACTGACTCTGCCTGCAGTGGAGTTGGGAGGACTTCGTGCACAGCAGATGTGCTGTGTGGAGATTCTGGCTATTGAAAGGGCTCTCTGACTCTTCATAGCAAGTGGAGGAGCAAGATCATGAGTCTCTCTCTGGGAAACTTCTATGTAACTGGACTCATTGGCTGGCTGTTTTCATCTCCCATGGCATGGCTCCTTGGCCAGCTTGCTCCCTTCTTCACATCCTTTGCAGTGAGTAAGTGCATTAACTTGTTTCTCCCTCCAGTCGTCTGACCCTTTGGATCTCTGGTGTACGATGTGGTAGCGGAGGGAGGAGTTTGGCTGCTGGTCTGCCCCTTAATGATAATATTATTTTACGTCAGGTAAGTGGTTAGCAGAAGGTGCATAAACTTTTCTGAAGTCAAAAGCATCTAGGAAATTATTAATACATGGGACTATCATACTTTTGTAGGTGAAAGCACAAGATTTCTCTTAGCTTATTGTCACAGAGGCTCGGGCCTGCACTGACCTGAGAGGCAGCATTATTTACTCCACTCTTATAGCACTCTAGAGATAGGCAGCCCTCAAGCACGCTGGTTAAAAAGGTAAACAAACAGGAAAAAGATGAGCATTAGGGAGCAGTAAATCACAACAGAACAGCAGCCTGTTCCACATTACAGATGGCAATGTATTCATGCTACAGTTTTAGAGAATTTCCTATCTGGGAAGATACAAAGCAGGGATACTCCACACTTTGAACTGCAGAAAACTAAGCAGTACCTTTTCAAACACAGCTTGCTAATCTGCTTCAATCAACTCTATCTGACTGACTTTTGCTACTTGAACTTCAGGCACTCTTCACACCCTTTAAAATCCAACAACGAGAAGCTGGAAAAGGAAGTTTTAGAAACAAGTCCAATGGGGAAACCGCTCTACCTGCCAAGGCCTGACTCAAGTTTTGTGTTCACTGTACAGTTTTGTGTTCACTGTAATCAAAATCCCAAGTTGTACTGAGTCAGTGACAGAGATGGAGAGGTTTGGCTCTGTAAACACCAGACAATTCTGCTTGCACTAGCTTATTTCCCTCCCTCAACTCCCATCCTATCTCCTCCTTTCACTTACCAAGGGCTTGGTTTCATCCTCATCTTTGAAATAGCAAAGCTGATCACCCTTGAGAACAAACCAGCGCGTGTGCCAGGTCTTGACAAAGCCTCCTTGCTTCCGCAGCCACCCACACTTAATGGTAACATGCCGCCCTTGGCTTGTCAGGGGAGCTTCTGCAGAGCCATTTTGTTCTTCCATACTGGGACTGGGCAATGCTCCTGTTGATAAAATGAGAGAAAAAGGTAAAATAATGAGATTATTATCCAGGCAGTAACTTGCTTTTTTCAACACAGCTGGAAAAGAAACATGCCTCGACTACAAAGGTGTGCTACAAAAGCTTTTACCATCTGCCCACTTATTCTCATACTAGCACCCCATCAGCTGAGAGAATATTACTTGCCTATAAAAGACAATCATAATAACAATGAACTGACTTGCTTCAAGGTGGGCAAGAGGCAAAAGACTTGTTTGAGTACAGTGTAGGATATTTTAACCAGCAGTACGAAAGACATCAGCTGTTTCATGAGATGAGGTCTGCTGAATTACCATCAGTAACAAGGAATAAATTTACAGTACCTCTTCAGACTAAGGAAAGCAGTATGCTTCTCATTACCAGACCTCCCCCCTTTAAGATTCCTTGACAGGCTTGGGGCTTTCAGGGAATATTAAAGAAACTTCTTCTCTGGGGTTTAATGTATCCCAAGAGTATAACAGTTTTTTTTTGTTTTCTTTTACTATAGTCCATGTAGCAGAATGGTGACAGTAAATATAATAGCTGCATATCTCCCCATACAAGCAATCCCCTATCTGAAGTGGGTGTGTATCTAGCCATGATTATCACACTTTGCCCTTGGAGAAGCAGGACCCAGGTTTGAGACCTGCCTGCAACCTCCTGAACCCCCTTATGGGTTGGACTCAATGACCTTGAAGGTCAACTGAAGGCACAAGAATTGTGTCAAAACCAGAGCTGAGGTGTAGAATTAAACTTGGCAAAACTTCATGTGGCTTTTTGGCCTTGTTAAGACTACTTTTTAAACATATCTGGACAGTCACAAATCTTCCTGATGGATTTTGTACATACAGTCATGCAGTCATGTGCTTAACCTCCATGGTCAAAAGGCTTTTCCTTATCCCCTATGAAGTTTAGAGCCCAAACAACTCAGGATTTTGAGTTGCAAATTCTGGTATTTTCAGCTGAAATACAAATCAAACCAAGACAGGATAGTGCCAAATAGTGTATACCTAAACAGAATAAAATGTGAATTATAACCACAAACACAGCAGTGTGCAAAATTAATGGTGAAATTTCATTGACTGTAAGAGCTTGAAGAATGAGATGTTTCTTTTCTTTCTAGACTGCTACTGAGAACCTTTCTTGCCTAGTCAGAAGCCTTCATAGCTGTTGGGGCCTAGGAAAGTCAGCTTCATAGGTAATGTATTTATTGTTTCTAAACATCGGGATAGGAAAATCATAAAATACTCTAGACATTACAGGCAGGAGACACGTCTGACTAAGAATATCTAGACCAAAGCTTTCTGTTCTGCCTTTTGAAAAGTAGGTTGGTGAGTCCAAGCCCAGCACCCTTTTTCTGCTCCCCTATACAGCAACAATACCGTTACCAAACATAGTAATAGGCATCAGCATTGCAAGGGTGCATGCTCGGTTTCTAAGGTAGATTAGAAATGGAAACACACATTCATTAATAGATGAGACCATGCCTCTGACAATTAGTACAAGTACTTTGTCTGGGTAGTGTTACATCATTATAAAATAAACAGCAATATAACCATGCAAGAAGAAAGAAATAGATAACAGACTCCAGTCAGGGTTGTTTTTCAACCCATTTTTCCCTTGGCTGCCTTCTTCCTACCACTCATGGTAAATCTTTACCATTTACCCTCCTTTGGAACAACTTCTCCAGCTGCCATCTCTGCTGTGCATTTACAACTTTTGGCTTTAGTACCCACACACAGTCTTGTCACATGCATGCTTGGGGCTGGATCCTGGAATCCAATCTCTGGGATTAAACTCTTAACTTCCCGGTGCCATTGAGGTTGGCCTGTGCCATTGACTAAGTGACCTAGAGTCACACAGAACACTTATACTGTTACATTTATCATAGAATTGTTTGGGTCTGAAGAGACCTTTAAGAGCATCAAGTCCAACCATTAACCCAGCGCTGTCAGGTCACCAATAAACCATGTCCACAAGCACCACATCTACATGTTTTTTAATTCCCTGGGCAGCCTGTTCAAGGGCTTGACAATCCTTTCAGTGAAGAATTCTTTTCCTAATATACAACCTAAACCTCTTCTCGTGCAACTTGAGGCCATTTCCCTCTTGTCCTATCACTTGTTACTTGGGAGAAGAGATCAACACCCACCTCTACTACAATCTCCTTTCAGACAGTTGTCAAGAGCAAAAAGGTCTCCCTGAGCCTCCTTTTCTCTAGGATAAACAACCCCAGTTCCTTCAGCTGCTCCTTGTAAGACTTGTTCTCTACTTCATCATCTTCATTTGCCTTCTTTCAATGCACTACAGCACGTCAATCTCCTTCTTGTAGTTCTTTCTCCAAAATAAATGCACCCAAAACATAATTGGTATTTTTTGAATACTGTTGTAACAGGCAAAGCCTGCCCTAGATAGGAGCTGGCAGTTGGAAGATCTTGTGATGTAATGGAAAGCTCAGGCCACCCACGGTGGACGTTGTTTGCGGGGCTTATCATATATAAGCAATTGCAACAACGCAATAAACACCATTTGCTGCATCCTCCACATTGGAGTCTGTGTCTCGATGGCCCTCAACGGCAGAGGTTGAGTTGCCGCGATCCCGGGTCCAAGTGTTGGCGACAACAAGTGGTGACCCCGACAAGATCAGCGAGTGGACCACGAGCAGGACTCGTGTGTGGGCGCCATGGGACACGGGTCTGGCCAGACAATATCGGAAATGGAGCATGTGATTAAGGTACTGAAAACCTTAGCTAAGGAAGTGGGCCTGAAGCTGAAGTCAGGCCCTGCGGGGACATGCATCCAATGGATGATGGCTGGGGGGTTGGTTACCACCCCATCTGAGATTTTTAATAAGCGCCTATGGCTGCGGATAAAGGCAGAGCTCACGGAGCAAGCCCTGGAGGGAAAGCTGCAGCATTATGAAACCTTTGGTAATGCTGTGGGCAATGTCTTTGGGACAGCAAGCGAACCACGCGTGGTGGGTGGCCTGGCAGTATATGGGAGGAGAGAAGGAGGAATGGGGGAGCAGGAAAACCTCTACTGAAGCGGGAGATAAAGGGACCCCCTCAGTACAGGCTGCAGCACAGACTAGCCCTTCGCTATGTGGTTCAGATACAGAAGGTGGCGGTGATGAGAGTGACTGGGGAGAGGGCATGAAGCGCTTTCCTGTGGGTTCAAAAAATCCTTTCTGGCCCTCTCCTGTGACGGTCGAG
>NW_008604936.1:10077-19755 GCF_000691845.1 Merops nubicus | reverse complement strand
CATTGAGGTGCTGGAGCGAGTCCAGAAAAGTACAAGCTGGTGAATGGTCTTGAGCACAAGTCTTATGAGGAGCAGCTGAGGGGACTGGGTTTGTTTAACATGAAAAGGAGGCTCAGAGGAGACCTCATTACTCTCTGTAACTTCCTGAAAGAAGGTTGTCCTGAGGTGGGCATCAGTCTCCTATCCCAAGTAACTTGCAATACGACAAGAGGAAATGGCCTCAAGCTGTGACAGGGCAGGTTTAGTTTGGATATTAGGAAAGAATTCTTCACTGAAAGGGTTATGAGACACTTGAACCAGATGCCCAGAGAAGTGGTTGAATCACCATCCCTAGATGTTTAAAGGCAGAGGTCATAAATTGTTATACTCTACATCATTATATCAAAGAGTAATACCTGCCTTATTTGAGTCAAATGATCATAATTTCTTAAGATTAAGTAATAATTGTTCCATATATCATTCACATATATTTTAGACTTCTATTTTCAGTCAGACTGATACACTATAGATAAGTTAAAAAGATATTTTTTATCACAATTCAGGTTATTGTTAAACTACCTTACCCAAGATATTTGGATTTTATCTCTTCTGTGGGAAGTTTTTTTTTCATAGTTTCAGATTCCTCTCACTAAAATATAGACCTATGAAGAACAAAGTTATTTTTGGTAAAAAGATGTAATTTTAAAATTCATGACAGTTGGTGTGACAAATCATGTTTTGAACTTCTCAGAATAAAAGTATTTCTACATGAATAAAAAATCATACATTTCCTTTTGTTTAATAGAAAAATATCGACTCATGAAGTTTTACTTTAATATGTAAGGCATTAAGTACTTACTGTAGTTTTAAAATAATTCATCTATGAAATGAGTTACTGAAGAGTATATAAAATGGAAATCATAATAAGCTATGTTTGTTATCAATCCAGCAATTAATTTTCCTGTTCTGCTGAATTCTAGATACAATATCATTGATGAACCTGATTAAAATACTGATTATGCATCAATAATAAAACGACAAATTCATTATAAGCTAATAATCTAACATCAAATATTAAATTTCATTATAATATTGATCAGAACATCTTTTATGTTATTTAAAGAAGTCTTCACTCCCTCAGAACAAAAAGTTACACGAGATAACACATCTGGATATTCTTTTACAGGGATAGTTTTTCTATTAACTTAGGAACATATTAAAGTTTCTGAGTTACAACAGTAAGTTTTTCATAAAAGTTAGCTTCTGTATGTCTTCCATATTTTCATTCAAAATACACTGTATGTAAATTGCAGATCACACTATCAGATAATTACTCACAGAGACATTGGTGACATTCTGAATTATAGATTTCTTTGGATAAAAAATACCCAGGATAAATAGAAAAAGAGAAAAAAATTATATGGTGAGTCTAGCATGGTGAATTAGTTTTGCTTTGTCTCATGTAGAAATGGAATAAGAACTTTGGTTTTAACCTTAGTTTTCACATTAAATTCACTATAATATCTTTAAAAATTATAATGTTTTGTATCTATCCAAGTGGTCAAATCAAACCGAAAGATGTGTGTGGTTCAATATCCTCTTTCTGTCAGTAGCAAATGCTTAGGAAAAGACCAAAATAAAGTGCACATCTCTGGCTTCATGAATATCCACTGTTTTTAAGCTACTAGTGACTGAACCACTGCACTTGTTAGTCACCATCCTACATGACATTTGATATTTATATTTTTCCCTTTTTAATCCATCCTTCAGAAATAATCTCTGCTTCTGCATTGTCTGAAGAAGCCCTCCTGTTTTTTTTATTCTTAAATCTGTTTTTAATGAAATCTCTGTATGGTGCTCAAAGCATTTAAGATGTCGGGTTATCACGAATTCATGCAGTTACGTCTCTTTTATTTATTCCAAATGTCTTTCCTCAAAATAACAAATATTGTCTTTTTGACGGCATCTGAACAAAAAGATATATTTTTTTTTAATCTGAGTAGAATCCTTTCAGAAAAAAGAAGTTATAGGTATTTAAACTTCGTTATTGTTACGAATTCATGCAGTTACGTCTCTTTTATTTATTCCAAATGTCTTTCCTCAAAATAACAAATATTGGTTTTTTGACGGCATCTGAACAAAAAAATATATATTTTTTTTTTTAATCTGAGTAGAATCCTTCCAGAAAAAGAAGTTATAGGTATTTAAAATTTGTTATTGTTTATTTTGTGCACCATTTACATCTTTATGAGATGAGCCTGGTTTTATCCCTTTCATTATTTCTGGTTTAAAAGTCCCGCTGGTTACATGAGGCTCAGAGCCTGATTTTGATCTGCTGTCTCTTCCTGGTTCTTCCCTTATTGTTCCCTGAAACTGGAAGAATAGAGAACACGACTTGTGCTCCTGATCCCTTGACCAGTTGTACCAAGGCCCTCAAGTCTCTTTTTGTTGCTCTCAGATTTCTTCTTCTGAGTTCATCACTGGTTATCTGAAAAGTTATTTCTTATACATTTTTTGTATTGATTAATATGAGGGCTGTACCAGAGTAGGAAGTTTTTATCATAGAGAGTTTTTTTGTTTGTTTGTTTGTTTGTTTTTTTGTTGTTTAATTGGTTGATTTGGGGTTTTAGTTATTAGAATTTGAATATTTTAAAAACATTAACAAATAGTATCATTGTGTGTAGACTTTGCTTCCCAAGATCACTCTTTCTAAAGAAGGGACAAACACCTCTAAGCAGATGGAGGTGAAAGCTTCAAAACTGCTTGCTTTCCACCTCAGCTTTCTGTGATCCTTCCTTCCACTTCTTTCTTTTGTTCCCATTACTGTGACAGTTGCACTCAAGATGCAGCTCTGAAGACAGACACATTGCAATATTCAGCTGATATGAGTGGTGGTATTCTTATTCCATTCATTTCACAAAAGAACAACAGACAGATGACCAGAGATACAAGGGCAAACTCTAATTTCCAGCATTTTAAACTTCTCTTTTATATAGTGCACAGTTGTTTGTTTTAAGAAATTTTGAATTTGAAACAGCTTTTATGGAGCAAAGCTGTTTCAAAGATCAAGACAATTCACAACATTTGTGAGTTACCAAAAGTGTTACCATATGTTTTTTTTATATATGTCTGCTTACCAAGATTGCACAAGCATCAGGTTTATTAATTAGTTGCTGTACATGCACAAAGATTACTATTTTACTCATAAAGATGGAAATGAAGTGTAAATTAGTGGAGTATACGTAGCTCAATCAGGTTGTTTTATCACTATATCAGGATTTTGCTAATGCTCGTGACATATTTCTGTGTATTCACGACTTCTCTAATAAGTAATACAGAGACTAAATGGCAGCTGAGTAGCCTGTTGAGAATTAACTCAAAGCAGATGGCACTACAAATATGACTCTTAAAGTCTCTTCTCTTGTTTGGGATTTTCACCTTCCTTGTTGATTTTGCCCCCTGGGTGAATTGAGGTCTTTACTGATAGATTTAAGATGTCCCTGACATTTGATTAAGCAAACTTCATACTGAGATTGAATTAAATTTTAATATCTGGAAGAACTGAACAGCAGTTTCTATGGGATATTTTCTCACCATGTCTAGTGTTTAGTATCATATAAAGTGACTGATAACTTAGCAACTAGAAATTCTGAGAAAGCAGTAGGAGAGCAAAAAACTTGAAATAATGACAGCTTTCAAATAATAACCCTAAGGGTCAACAATGTTATCTCCAAACAGGATGATTAATTTTCAAAGACATTAAGAAATATGGAAAGCAATTTCATTGAGCTGTACATAGAATATCTTAAAATATATTTTTAAGTACTTAAAACATCTAAATGCTGATCCCTCATGAAGTGCTGTGTGTTCATGGAAGCTGATGGACCTCTCTGATGTATTGGGTATGTGTGGACATATGCCCATGAAGATTTCAGTCCAAATTTGAGCCCTTATGTGTATGTAAAGATATCAGTGAAGCATCTGCCACATTGTAACTGAGGCTTGAGAGACAAATGAGTATCAAAGATGTGTCCATCAAGTAAGTTATATACTAAGAGGAACACAATTGTCCCTAAACTGTTTGCAGTTTTAATTCAGTCACACGTTTCAGTGTTACATTAAGCAATGAGCTTTTCTACTGCTTTAGAGAGTGATCAAAGTAGATTTTATCAGAGGTATACATGTGGGCTTTTTAAGTATCTATTTGCATACAGAGTATTTTAGAGGTACAGAATGATGGATAGGAAGATTTTCAGAGTTAAGTACAGTCCTAGGACTGAAAATCTGGTGGTGTTTTGGTTTTTTTTGGGTTTTTTTTTGGTTTTATTTGTTTGGGTTTTTTTGTTTGTTTTTCTATAAGCAATATATATTTATTCTGGTTTATAGTAAGTGTTTATTCTCAGTAAAAAATATATATCTCTAAGGAAGTCTGCTTTTGTAGAAGCTTAAAGTACACTTTATATTATTAATGTTCTACAATAAGAAGAAAAACTGGGAAAAAAGTGCCAACACTGCTCTGAAAACACAGCAAATAGAAGACTGTGCTGTATCAAAATGTAATAAATGAAACAACTTCAGTGTTGCTTCCTTGTAAGAGCTGTCTGGTTTGGGTTTGGTGTTGTGGTGATTTTTTTGTTTGGTTGGTTTTTTTTTTTATTATTTTTTTCTGATCATCCAGTCCTCATTAAGTGCCATTGACTCTTCATCTTCTGAAGTAAGTTAAGGGAGATAGCTATCTTTTTATCTTCCATATTTGGAAGCAGTTTCCAATTAAAGTATGTCTTGATTTTGCTCGGGAAGCTTTACACATACCTAACATGACAAGAAAGAATTGTCTGCCAGATTACTTAGAAAGGACTAAAACAGAAGCTGTTAAAAAAGAGTTCCCAAGTCAAAAAAATAGGAACGGAAAAATGGCAATAGAACATTTTTTTTCTCTACAATGTACTTTTTTAGTTATTTGTGTTACTTAATGGGAAGGTTTCCACAGTTCAATAACATAAAACACATTCCAGGAGCTTCGGGCTCTTTCTCCACTCCTGAGATTCAGTATGTTTCTGCCTGGTTTTTAGGTGTCTACTGTGTTCAGTGATGCCCCCTGGACTACCCTAAATAATAAGTGGTCATTAATTGAAGAGCCCATTAAGGCATACCAGCAGGATAATAAAGTTATGAAATGAGCAAATATGAGCACATTAGAAAAAATGAGTTGTACTATGCTGAAATAATCTCTTTTAAATGAGGCTATTGAATTTTTAAACCTTGGCTATCTAACGTCTAATTCTGATCTACAGTGAAAGATGGTATTTTGTTTTAATGGTTGATTACCTTCCCCAGAACGTCCTTTTTACCACTAAATAGACCAATTTTATTATTCTTGGGAAAAAATGCTTTTTATTTTTAAAAATTTGTGATGATACCAAAACTTTTATAGTGAAAACCAACAATTGCTTGCATAGGTCTTGTTGAGATAGGTACACACAGACATGCCAATAAACTTTTATAGATCTTTTAACATGAACACTTAAAAAAAATCTTTACAAATGCATTAGAATCCAGCTGTAAAGAAGAATGGGCCACTGTTCTATCAGGGTTTTTAAGGCTTTAAAATTTATTGTATTGATAAAACACATAAAAATTTAAACTTTTTTTTTGCCAATGAAAAAAACGAGCTAAAAAGAAATTGTTACCAGTACCAAAATTCTCATTCATTTGTATGTATGGAAACCAGAGTTTCAAATAAACATACACATGTATCATTATTTACAGAGAACAGAGGAATAATGTGACTTTACAAAGCACCTGGAGACAAGATGTCTTTATATGTGAGACACTTACCTGCTACCTGACCTTGGAGGGGTAGCTTTCTATGTCTAGAAGGCTCTTTTTGCACCTTCCTTTGATGATTCTGTCTAAACTATAAGCAAATACTGTCTCTAATGTCACTTTTCAGTCTCTCCTTTTTTGCTACTGTTTAACAAAGGCATCTCCTATGGCATTCAATGGAGAGGGCAACCCCTGGCAAAAGGTATTTGGTGTGCATGGCTACCAGGTCAGAGGGTATCCTAGAAGGAAATAACTCTGAAAAAAAAGTTACAGGTTGTAGTAGTTCTCTGCATAAACATAGTTCTCACTGCAAAGTTACAGCTAAGAATGCTAAGAAGTGGGTTTTGGGTACATAAGTATCTTGTGAATACCAAGTAGTGACGGAAGGTGTCACCTACCGCTATTTCTTAAGAGGAGAAAAAGGTCCTGGGTGGCTTTTACTCCTTTTTAGCACTTTGATTTTACATAAATTTGTTATAACAGAATGGAATAAAACTTAAAAATGTTACTGATGCTTAGGGCAATAAAAAGTACTCGTCTTGAATTTTCCTTATTAGGATAGCAGGTGAGATATTAATCATACCAACGTTGTCTCAAAAGAAAATATGAAAATTTAATTCTTTGAGACAAACCTAGTGTATCCCACTTTTAATGATCATCAAATAATTGAGAGATATTACATAACATATTTGATTGCATGATAATAAAAATAATCCCCAGACCAACCTATTTTTCATTCTTGAAGATTTTTGAAAGAGATCTGTGAGCACTAAGATTCAAGCGCTGAAGTTTTTGTGTGGTCTTGTGTGTGTATGTGTTTTCATATGCATATATAGTGTATATATTTTTTATTAAATCAATATATTTTGTTAATTCATATAATCCTTATGTTTAAATTTTATAGAAATATTAGGCTGGTTTTTTTTAATCTATATAGTTTTCTAAATACAAATAGAAATCTAAACCCCCACAAATATCTCAGATAATTCACACATAATTTTCACCAGTCTTTAGCTTCAGTACATTTTTCAATATGTTTATTTCCTTTATAATTTAAGTAGCTGTTTAAAGCCAGCATACATTGATTCATTTATTTTTGAGGCAGCTATTTCTTCAGCTTTCAAATACTGAAGACTTTACATCAGGTTTACGTTTGGTTTGTACATTATTAATTTAAAAATATGGAACTTCTGTTGTTTGCTCAAAATGCACTTTGTTAGTCTTCATTTTTTTGCATATCTTGATTCAATGGAAAGACAACAAAGTATTTACTTCTCCTGCTATCAAACCTTGTCTAGACAACATCAAAGCATTGTAGTCCTGCCTAGATGTTGACAAAATCATATCCTGTAACATCTGTGGGGTTTTTATTTTTTTTTCCATTGAATCCACAGTCTTTTTGTGCCTGTTTTATATAGTCACATTTATACACATATATATGCACAGTTTATGTAGCACTGATCACTTTTAAAAGTCATTGACATAGATCTCAGTTAGGACTTCCTTCTGGTCAGATCTCTGCTAATCACAGCTAAGCAAATAACATATTTGAATTAGCTCAAAACAGTTCCTAAAAAAAAGCTGGACACTTGACTAAAGTGTCTTGAATCATTACTTGTGAAAGTCTTTCTGGATTCAGACTGAACTAGCTGACTACTTCACAAAATACAGGAGGTTTCTCTCAAACTAAAGGGTATTAATATATCTTTCTCTACCAGTTCTTTTGCCTGTTGAATACTGGGAAGATTTTCTAGTCATAGTACTCAGACTAGTTATGAATTGCCTTCAAATTCCAGTTAAATTGCTCTCATAAAATGAGATTTACTTAATAACAAATTATGACTATTTTAAAAAATTCACATACTTGCCTTCAATGACTTCTGCAATGTATATTTCTCATTCTAGTTACTCTTTCTTACAGAAATTAAGGAGAAATTATCAAATTAATTCTATAAATATTAAATTAAAAATACCATTAAATGAAGTCAATAATAGCAAAATATTTGAGAGAATGGAGGAGACGAAATACAGACAAGGATACATTTAATCTTAAATAAATTTTATGTTATTTAATTTATCATGTTTAATGGTAAATTGCAAGCATTAAGTGTTTTGAAATAGCTGATCTTTAATGCAAATTTTCATATTCACTATTTGGGCTCTTTGTAAAAGAGATTAAATTAATTAATTGCACTGGTTTTAACATCTTAGTTCTGAAGCCTGTGAGCTTTTGTTTTGTATTTATTGAAACGACAGTCCAAGGTAGATGTTACTCTTTAATTGTTAAAAAGAAACATATTCAGGTGCTAAACCATAGTGCTTGTAAGACTTGATGTCGTGTGGTAATTGTTTACATTTCAGGTAAGTAGAGAAGTCAACACACAGCTTCTACAAGCAGATGGAGATATAATAATAATTTAGTCTCAAGATATGAAGAGACAGCTTGCTGGAATGTATCCACCGCTGAACTGCTATCAAACACTCTTGAAGTACAGAAATAGGATTTGTGAAGGAATTACCAGCCTAATGTAGCAATAAATCTGTATGTTGTCTGCATAACAATCATATTTATAACCATTTTAGGCATTATTGTCAATCAGTGTAACCCCAGATAGAAAGAAAGAATCTTAGAAGTAAAATTTTAAGGTGGATGTTAGGAGGAATTCACACAAATCCCGTTAGTCATCATAAGCAGGATTTGTGTGCTTACCTCCTGTGTTTTATATGCTGGAGGAATTTTTTTTGTGATACATAGAGATTTCTAGATTGGAGATGGAGCAACAATTTCAGACCTATTTCACAGACAGAGATGATATTTACAGGAAACTAATTAGTCTAGGCCTAATGTATCTATGCAATACAGTTAATCGTAAGGTAGAGTGTATCCTACACATCTGAAATATTTGCAGCAGCTTCACATAACCCACCTAGTGAACGCAACACATCTATGCAGTCCTTTTATTTAGAGCATGCAGAGTGGTCACCTATCCTGAGATTCAATAGATCAAGTGAAGAAGAAAAATAATGAGTCAGCCTGATCAAAGAGATTTACTGTCCTCGTAATGTCTGGAATATGCTGGAATGTCAACAGCACATTCCCGAGAACTTGTGATCATGTTGATCATTTCATGACTGCTGATAGAATTAAACTTTTTTAGGGATGAGAACACAATTTCTCAAGAAAATTCAGGCCAGACAACGTCTGATTTTCTTCAGGGGACAAAGTCACAAAAGATTGTTGAGATTCCTTCTCGTTTTGCCCAGCAGTATTCACTGGTTAGCATTTCTACCATTTTAGTGTAAAAGCAGGCTACATTTAAAGGCAAAAATTGAAGGGGAAACCCCTTCTATTTGTGACTGATGCTATCTAAAACATACTATACTAGTTAATGGGTCTCATCTCTAACATATTGTTGCCTCGTTTATTTTTTTTAAAGTGGGAATTAATGGATATGAGAGAACCTATTAATTTATAATAAAATAATGACATTTATTAATTAAAAATATTCCTTAATTTGTAATTAAATAATAAGCCCTATTAATTTATAATCAGCTTGCACTTGAGGATTGTACTGACTCATATGATGATATATCCTATGTGCCTTGTGTTCTTTCTCATCTAAATAAAATCAGATATTCAGGTTTCAGAAGAACATCCTTTAATGTCTTGCAATTTTTAATAGTCAAGATTAATCTTAAACTACTAAAATTGTGTTGGTTAGAGGTTCTTTTTTTTTTGTTTTAGTTTGGATTTTTCTTTAAGTAAAATACTATTGTTTTAAGGAATATACTCTTTATTTTAAATGAGGAAAACAATTATAATCAGTAGAACTATTCAGATTGCTGGAAAAGAAGAATTTTTTTGTTCCCTAC
>NW_008604936.1:7314-10046 GCF_000691845.1 Merops nubicus | reverse complement strand
GAAGCTTCAATATTCATCACAATCATGGAATGTAGAATACATACAGTCTACTAACATGAAATTATACCTGTATACTAATATTCAAAGTTGCCTGATGAAAAGGAGAGAAAGACTCATTAGTATAAAACATGATCTTGTAAAAGTATTCCAGGTTATTAAATTGTTTTAGAAATATCCATGTTTGTAATGAACACATTTATTTAAATACTCTTTACGTATTTAGATTTAGTGCTTCTAAACAAAAGCCTTTTTAATTTCCTTTATATATTTTCAGGGGATTAAGTTACATTGGCTTTCAGATTATGCAGAATACAAATAATAGTTGGGTGGTTGGGTTTTTCTTGCAACAGAAAATGTGCAATAAAGAAATTCTATCACTCAAAATATCTAATGCAAAACCAACAAACCACTCTGTGGCTCCACCTCCCCAACAGGACAGGGGAAAAATACGACAAAAAACTCACAGGTCAAGATAAGGACAGGGAGATCATTCACCAGTTACCTTCATGAGCAAAACAGACTGGAGTTGGGGAAATTAATTTCCAATTAAACAGAGTACTATAATGAGAAATAAAAACAAATCTAACAAACACTTCTGCACACTCCTCCCTTCTTCCAGGGATCAATTTCAGTCTGAGCTTCTCAACCTTATCCCCTCAGGCAGTACAGTAGGATTGGGAATGGGGGATGCAGTGAGTTCATAACGCTCAAGCTCTGCTGCTTTTTCTTCCCTCCTGCTCTTCCCCTGCTCCAGCATGGGATCCCTCCACAGGATAAAGTCCTTCAGGACCTTCTTCAAGGTGTGTCTTTTTCACAGGCTGCATTTCTTCAAGTACTGCTCCAGCACGTGTCCTTTGTAGAGAATACCATCTTTTAGGATTGACTGAGTGTATATTCTCCATGGGGTTACAGGTCCTGCTAGAAAACCTGCTCCAGGGTGGGCACTACAGGGGCTGCAGCTTCCTTCAGGGCATCTTCACCTGCTGCAACATCCTGTACTGGTTGTAGTATAGAAATCTGCTCCACCATGGTCATCCACAGGCTACAGAAGAATAACCTATGTCACCATGGTCTTCTCCATAGGCTGCAGGGGAATCTCTGCTCTGGTGCCTGGAGCACTTCATTCCTTTCCTTCTTCTCTGACCTTAGTGTCTTCAGGGCTGTTTCTCTACGGTATTCTCACTCCTCTCTCACACAGTTGTTACCATGTACTGCTTTTTACCCTTTCTTAAGTAAGCTACCACAGAGGCACCACCAATATCACTGATGGGCTCAGCTTGGGCCATCAGCAAGTGGGTCTTGGAGCTGGCTGGAACTGTCTCTGTCTGACATGGCAGCAGCTTCTGGTGCCTTCTTACAGCAGCCACCCCTGCACCACCCCCCTCACCTCCCTTGTTACCTCAAATACCCAATACACATTGTTAAGGAATTTCTCTGTCCTTGAAAGTTGAATACATAAATACAGAAATAGGATAAAAGAGATGAGTTAAAAAAATGTAGTTCCACATTTAATGTTACGCATGAGAGGGAGAGATAGCGCTTCTCTTACAGTGCCAAAAAGTGAAAAGGAGCTGGTGATCTTCCCATGACAGCAAATAACAGTATTTTCTACCTTTTTTTCTCTTATCAGGCTACTACACAGAATATTGTTCCTTCAACGCAGTCAAATGGTTTTATGGATTAAGTTGAGAACTGGACAGAACTTCAATAACGAATCGTTTCCAAACAGTAATTTCTCTTTTTCATTATCAGTGGCATGCTCTTGATTGACAACATACAGCTCACCACAAGCACATTTCCAGACTTTTTGCACTGTCCTCAGTACAATTCATGCACACAACCGCTACAGAATGAGACAATGTGAGGACAAGAGTTTTATTTGCTTTCTTATTTTATTGAGCTGTTTTTCTGCCATAACTGTAAGCTTTGCACAAGGATCATTCACAGTGTTGCCTGTCAACCCTGTCAAACATCTTCAGGTGTAAATAACACACTTCTTGCTTGCTTTGGCATTAGCTGTTAATTCACCTACCTGCTATGTTCTAAGCCTAACAGTTCTGATTTATTTTTTTAGTTTTGCAGGTATTTGACAGTATTAATTTAAAGCTATTAAAATTTAGCTAGTATTAGTATCATTTAGTATTGGTAGTTAAACTGTCTGATAATTGAGCTGCACTGATCTTGAGCTGTTTTCCATGCCAGGCACAAATATACATGTTTGTTCAGGGTGGAGTGTAAACACATCATAACAGAAAATGAAATCTCTACTCAGAGAAATATGCAGGAGAAACCATTTAATGTCTATAAAGCTACATTGCTTGTTCCTGGCAGAATTCAGATCAGTAATAATTTACCTTTCTTGGGGTTTTTGTTTGTTTGTTTGGGTTTTTTGGTTTTTTTTTTTTTTTGGTTTTCCGTGTCCATAGTCTGTTTGCATGTGTCACAACCTAAAGGGTTACTCAGCCTGCTAGTGATAGAAATCATAGCTGTGGGTTCATAAGACCCCATAAGACACAAGGACACAGAAGCTTGATCCTCTAAATTTTCCTACTAACTTAGAATTTTTCAGTAATACAAAAAACAAAACAAAAGAAAAGAGTACCACTGGCAACTATACCCATGATTAATATATAAATGTATATATTAAACTATTATAACTTATTATCATCAATCAGTAGTATGTCAGCAATTAATAAGGTCAACAGTCAATATTAAGGATCAATAATTTTACA
>NW_008604936.1:0-7283 GCF_000691845.1 Merops nubicus | reverse complement strand
AGCAGGAATAAATAATAGTGGCAACAAGTATATATAATATTACAGGTTACTACAAACTTATGACCAGTAAAGCAACTTATCAATAATGTAACAGTGGATATAATTAGGATAGATTACTTATAAATGTATACAATGCCAAGTTAGTAAACAGATCTCAGAAGTGAGACAAATCATCCCAGAGGGGACTAACTGAACCAACCCCCAATTAGTTCAACCCATCCATATAATGGAGTTTGGATTCAGCCAGGTGTCCCCAGCAAGGGCTCAAGATCTCATAGAAAATTCACACAGACTTTTTATAGGAGAAGGAAAAATGTGTACACCACGGGAGAGAATTTTTATCCACTTTGGATAAAAATTAAGCCATGTTTATATTGTAGGCACATAAGGTGGCACAGGACGCTACCGCTTCAAGCAGCCAGTAGATGCTGTTGATTTTTATGTTTTCACCTGGAACCCAATAGATGATGATGTTTGCTGTTTTAACAGACAAATTCTGGTTTTCTGGTTCTTGCAGTTAGAATAGCCAATGGCAGTTACTGATTCTTATTTTCTCCTGAATCTCTCACGATTTTCCAGACTACTTTTCAGCTTTTCAATGTATAAGTCTCTGCTACACTTATCTATATTTTGGCTTATTGATGGTGTCTTGGGATGTCTCTGCTTTCTAGCTATCCAACTGTACTTCAGGAATTCCAGGTGCACTTCTAGAGGATTCTTCAGCACTTCTGTTTCACTGGCTGTGTTTCCAGGCTGGCAGACATTTTCTCTGTCAGTACTTCAGCAGACACATTCTTCTCAGTGTTTTTCCCTTTTAACCATTTCCTTTATGACTAATCACAGCAACATGAAATAATTAAAAAAAAAAAAGTCATGCAATGATTTATGTACCCTTTCTTGTCCTAAACTAAGAACTTAATTGAAAATATTTTGATCTTCCCTGTATTTGCTGCCTATGGAAGAAAAAAGTGCTAATGGACCCTTCACTCTGCCCTTTTCTTTAACATATGATATGCCCTTTTCCCAAATAGTCAGAGATTGTTATTTCAGGTAGTATTTGAGCTTGGTCAATATTTTTTTTTCCAGAATGGCCAGCAGAGTCTCCCCGTTTACAACCAGTTCAAATGTCAATTTTGAATAAGTAGATGGTAGTAAATGTTGCCTTACATTACTGATCTCTGAAAGGTATCATAAAGAAATGCAAAGTATTCCCAAAGCTGGTCCAATATGGACTATGGCCACTATGTCCCAACTAGTGAACGAATTGAGAACTACCTTTTAACATTTATCTACTTCAATAATTTACAGGTTTGTTTGTTTGGTTTTTTTTTTCAATTAGAGTCCCACAAAGCAGAAAACAAAGAGCTATGACTCTGCTTACTGTCATCCATAGACACCCTGAAAATCTAATGTTTTTAAGCCATTATACTATATAAAAGATGGGTATTTATTAAAATTTTTTAACAGATTTCTTTGGTGTTCAAACAGAGTCTGTAATACTCTTTAAGAAAATAAGAAATCTTGAATCAATTCAAACTATTTCTAAAAGAAAATGCTGGCAAACTCTCCTAAGAAATTTGTTTGTGGAGTGCCTCAGAAAAACTTATTTTGTGAGACATTGGTGGATCTCAATCCACAATGAAAGAGAATACTTCTGATAAGACGATTTTAGAATGTAATGTGGAAGAATCATATTTTTTTTAATTGTCATTAGATGTGAAATGTTACACCAGAAGAATGTGCCAGGAAATATTTGAATCACAGCTTCATGAAGGTTAAAGGAGATTCTTGGCAAAAAGTCATCATATATTTTTCCTGTTTCTTTATTCATTGACTACTATTACTGACCACTGTCAGACAAAAGATAGTAAGTTAGGGAAATCTTTTTAAAGATACAGTATATTATTTCAATTCAACAGAAAGCTGCTTTCAATCCAATGTTGTTTGACTTCTCAATTAATGATATATATTATTAGTTTAAATTCAAAGGTTATCTTAAGTAGGATAGGGCTAAAAGCAGATCATAGTGTAAAGTTAAAAAATGAAAATTACGTTTAGTGTTTTAAAGTTGTTTTGTTAAAAAAAGAAAGAAGTAACTCCATATGAACAAGGCTTTTCACAGACATAGAGAGAATTAATTCAAGAAATACATAACAGGAAGGACTGGCTAAATAAGTTCAGAAAGTTGGAGAGTATGGTGCATGACAATTTACAGAGGGGTTAACCATACTCCAAGCAGTTTATCTTTGTAATTTAAAAAAGAGTAAATAAGCTAGTGGGCTGTAGAAATAAAGACACATGGAGTAGTTATTAATCTACTAGCAGGAATACTCTCACCTGAAACAGTTTGCCTACTTCAAGCATAGCTCTTTAAGAAAGAAGTGCACTGAAGAATATCTGGAGAAGATAAATGAAAATGCCTAAGGATAAATCTAGAAAATCTAGTCACCATGAATCACTGAAAGATGTGGGTTTGTTGACTTCATAGATGACAGATACAATTGTCTTCAAGTACATAAATAATAGGCATGAAAGGAAGGAATCAGAAGTCCTTCATGGAAGACAGAGAAAATGGGGGTGATATATAATAAATACCTTTGTTCATGTAAAACATAGACCACATTGAATCTACAAGCAACAATAAAACTGTATATATATGGAAGTATATATCATTATTAATCACTTGATTCTTGAACTCTCTACTTTCTGAGGTTTATGTATTGTGGGTGTAGTGCTTGACTGCTCTGTACTTTCCTTCCCAAGTGATAAAAGTGACAGAATAAGTAGGGCAACTTTCCAACCTTTCTTGAACAGTTTGGGGATGATCAGAAGCAATATGACAACATAAACAAACAAAAAGAAGTATCATCTTTTCCTTTTCTTAATCTATTTAGTCTTATGATACTAATAAACAATTTGATTTAGAATTTGTTAAGCATTCAGTTTAAAACATCTCGGCTTCATAATATCAATCAAAGTAATAAACTTGTTTTCAGAATTCAGCATAGAAGAAATCAATTCTCTTTCAGAGATCGATGTAAACGATTATCTTACACATTACTAACCCTGCTGAATTCACTTTTTCTGCTTATTAAGAAATTGCAAGTCTTAGAACATTTATTCTGCAGAAGATATTTTTAAATTATGATTTAACATTTAATTCTTGAAGAGGTAGGGAAAATTTCCTTGTTCATTTCTAGATCATATTCAGTTGAGATCAAATAGTTTTGAGCATTGTTATGTACTTAACACATCTCTTAACATACCTTTTTAAAGAGATGACTAATGAGGCAAAATTTTGTGACAAATTCCTTAGCCTCACTCAACTAGGAAGGAAAATATATGCCTGTGACAAAGTACACACTGCCATCTACTATACTCTTCCACTAGTCATATAAAGTGACTACAAATTCAGAACAGGATTTAAAAAAATAAAAGATGCTTAATCTCTTCAACTTTTCTGTGGATTTTTAGTTTAGTATTGAGTAAAAGTTAAATATATGCTTAAGCAACATGTTAGCTTAAGGACTAAAAGAGGAACCCTGAGGAATTTTAGTGATGTTTCCTAGTTCATGCTATTCCTAGCTCTAATATTTTCATTGCGTTTCCATCTTAAGCTACACCTTAACTATTTTCAAAATATTTCACTATTGTCAGTGTAAGCAATATAGAACTTTCAACAGGAAAAAGATTCTATAAAATCATAAAAGAAAAATCTTGACATGAAAGTGATCAGCAGCTTCAAATTAAACTCAATTTATAAAACCAAGCATGCAAAGCTACCTGAGAAGGGCACGTCCATGCAAGTTTGAAAACTTTGTTACGTAGCTAAAATATTTTAACTACATATTCCAGGATTCAAAAACTTTGAAACACCAGAATAAATATAATTCCCATAAAGAGGTGTGTGCTTTTCAATGTACTGATAAAACCATAGCTGTGCAACAGAGTATAACATACCTTAACTCTATATACAGCAATTAGGATGTTAAGTAAAAAAAACAAAAAAAGAAAAAAACAACAACAATGCTACTTTATTGAAAGGCATTTTTAATCTATATTTAAAGGCTAACTGATTTTTAAATTAACTGGACAAATTTTATAAAGCAAGTGATCTCATACTGTTAAAGGTTACCTCATGATAGATGTGTTTAATTCCTTTTCGATATGAAAATTAGACACGAAAAGGTCATAGAACTGCTTAAACATAATATAATCAGGTAATTAAGTCAGATAATTCAGAACATCACTAAGTGATTAAAATTCATGCTTGCGACACCTGATTAAAATAAATATTTTTTTATCTCTATGTAATTGCCTGTTATGGTGAAACAACTAGCTCAGTGGATGAGGGGAGAGCTGTGGATACAATCTGCCTAGATTTTAGCAAGGCATTTGGGCTGGTGTCTCACACAGTTTCCTTGATAATGAGCTGGTACGACATGGACTGGACAGATGAATAACCAAATTGCTGGAAAACTGACTAAACTGCTGAGCTCAAAGGGTGACAGTAGTTAGTGGCTCAAAATCAGTACTGTCTCCAACACACTTCAAGATCTTTCTTGCCAGTCGAGATGTCAGGATTGAATACATACTTACCAAGTTTGTGGAGATGACATCAAATTCAGAAGAGAAGTAGAAAGGACTGGAGAGAAAAGTCACTACTCAGAGTGACCTCAGCAGGCTGAAAGATAGCCCAGCAACAATTGGATAATGTTTAACAACAATTAATGTGAAGGTTTGCACCTACGTTAAAATAATTACAAGCTCCATAACTATAGTCTAGGCACCAATGTCTGAGACGCAGCCTTGATGAAAAGGCCTCTTAATTTAAGAGACTTTAATAAATCCATAGAGTCTAGCAGAGGAATACCAACATGATGAGATAGCTTGGGAGGCTTAAGTTATGAAGAAAAAATTTGAAGGAAGTGTCTGTTTAGCTTCTAGAATTGTTAACTCAGGACAGTTAGGACTGAGGGGAAGCATCCTCCAGCCTCTTTGGCTAAGTAAAAGGGAGTTAAAAGAGAAGGTGATGAATATCTTCACAAGGACACACAGTGACAGGACAAGAAGAGATGGGCATTAGCTACTTTAGGGGAAATTCTGTGTGAATATAACACATGCTTCACTGCAAGAACAATTAATCATTGGCGTGTGTTGCTCAGTGACCTCTTTCACTAGAAATAGTCAAGACTCAGCCTGACTAGGCTCTGGAATATGGCCGTGGAAAACCTAACCCAAGGCCTTTCTTTCAACAGAAGTTGGGACCAGATGAGCTCTAGGAGTCTATCACAGCCTAGATTTTTCTATGGTTCTATAAATCTACAAGAAGTTATATGAAAAGGTATCTGTTTTCAAGTGGTGTTTGTTTAAAGATTCTTGCAGAAGTACTTTGTCTCTTTTTTTCCCCTTATAGAAGTACAGTTACTTTGTCAAATCCCTTGGAGGATGTTGATAAACATCTGTAATAGATTTATCTTAGCTTAAAATGCACTAAATAAATTTAATATTTGAAATCTTATGAGATAGTATAGAATATATAAATTTGCATTAATATATTCTTCAGTGTCTTATGAAAAGGACAATTTTAATAAAAAAGTAAAAAACAATCAATCTGTTCTTTTTAAAAGTCACGTAAATTCTATGACATTTACAAGAAGTTCTGCTTGATGAATAAGAAGTTTCCAATGGTTTCTATTCTTCTCTATACACAAGTGTGATTAATTACTTGTCTGATCTATACAGTCATAATAATCTAGAAATTAACACAAGTTCTTTTGGTGCTTAGCACTAAGCAGAGTTTAAAATTTTCTACTATGAATTACAAAGTTCAATAATTTAGACAAAAATTCTTATTATCAAAGTTCTAAGATAAAAAACAATAACTTCTGCTTTGCAAGGACTATGTCTAAGTTCTTGCAAAAGTAATTTAATAATACTGTAAGAAAAAAATGTTCTATCATACATAGCCTGGAACTGACTCTTGAATGCAATTTTATGGGAGTCACAGCAAAATCTGAAGATCATCCAGTCTAGACTCTTATCTAAAGCAAGACTTGGTTGCTTAGATCAGGTTGTTCAGGTCCTGTCAAGATTTAAACATCTCCAAGGATGGAGATTCTACAGCTATGCTTGGCAATCTCTCCCAATGTTTGACCAACCTAACTGTGATTTCTTTTTCTTTATTTAGAGGAGGAATTTCCCTTTTTGCAGCTTGTGCTTTTGCTTCCTCTCCTGTCACTGCACCTCCATGAAAAGTCTGGTTAAGTGGAGACAGTTTAAAATATTTTCCCACCACAATTTTGTATCTAGCTTTCTTTTTATTTTAAACCCAAATAATAAATTACTGACATATGGTGGTTTTGTCTGTTTTCCATTTTAACATCGGATTATTTTATGTGTGTCTTTTTTTTTTCAAATTGGAGATTATTGATCATAAAGTAGGAAAAAAATTCAGGAAGGTATAAAATGATAAACAAACTGGAGACTCACAACCTGTCTAGTAACTGCCTTACCTTTGTGAAATTACCTTGGAAAGGTGCTTTTCAATTCACATGCTTTCATTTCTTCGACATTGACACTCTTGGTTTTATTCATTTCTGTCCTTGTTTGTAATCTTTTTCTTTCCAGTAGGAATTCTATTTCAATGATTTACATATCTTATCCCAAATACATCTACTGTGATTAATTTTGTTGTTTCCACCTCCTCTCTCCAATCTTTTCTTTATCTCTTGTGTTGATCTTTTTCCCAAACCTTTTTAATGTAAATGAAACATTCAGTACTTGGCCTTAGGGCTGATTCATAGTAAACTAAGTATTTTGTTTTATCAGGGGATGATGGAGGAAGGATACAACATTTTCAGGACTGTTACAATATTTTATAAATCTCATATAATAAGAGGGATTTTTTTGTAATTCATAGACTCCATAACACACTTACTTTTCTACTTAGTGTTCTATAACCTGGAGACTGACTTCATGTACATCCTTCTTTGTTCCTTGCAGGAGAGTCTTTGTATGTACCTCTGCTCCTCCTGTAGCTGTAGATACCATTCAAAGTTCTCTCTTATTATATATAAAATGCATTATTCTTTGAACATCGTAATGAATTCTTAGGTTTGTTCTCTTTATCTGGAAAAAACTTTCTCTGTACATTTTAACAGTTTCAATAAAAAATATATCTAATGTATCAGTTCTGGGGATTAAACATACCTGTTTTGAACCATACATAAAAACTTTGGGATAACTCTGATCTCAAAAAGCAATGCAAGCATTTTTTTTTT
>NW_008604935.1:70708-76799 GCF_000691845.1 Merops nubicus | reverse complement strand
CCCATATCCTATCTACCTCTTCGTTTAGCCTCAACCACAGGTAAAGAAGATGCTCACCTCTGTCCTGCAACTTTCCTCAGCCCCTGAGGATGTCCTAAGATAGACCCAGAACAGAACAGTGAGAGAACCAACTCGGCAACACCATAGCATAACCTCTTTTTAATCCTATAATAGATACTTTTTCCTGTGGTCCAATTACAGATTGAATCCCTTCCAGTAGGTTGTTTCCCTATGAATTTAGTTCACAAACTCCCTTAGTGGGGATAAGCTCACTATCATAAGACTGTAGTTTACCACCTTACCCTCTGCTGCCTGTGGCTCTCCTTTCAGTGCTAATATTACAGCTTTTGGCATAACGCTGTCTTGCACAACTGTGTCCAACTTTTAAATTTAGCTTTCCCTGTGCTCTCAGACTGACAGCCCATTCATCTTACCCCTTACAATTTCCTTTTTTTCATATTAAAGCTGAAGTAGAGTGCAACATCTTCAGAATCGTTGTAATGCAGTTCTACAGCTAGCTTCCTCTGCCTACAGCAGCCGAAAGCCATCAAGATCAAGTGCACCAGAATGAAGCATTTGTTAGAAATAGAGCAAATCCTTTTTGCCTGCAATATTGTTTTTTGTCCCCAGAGCAAAGCAGTGTTTTCTCCACTCACCATCTGCATTTGTACAGTTTTCGAACACTTCATCTGGATGGATCTTTAGTATAAGCTGAAGAGTTCTTTTCTCTTAGATTAGTTGTTGTTCAGTATATACTTAAAAGCAAGGAACCTAATATTTGCTACAATCAGTGTCAGAATTTTATCTGATCACTATCACACAGCGATTTCAAGTATAAAACATAACTCCTTGCTCCAACTGCCTCATATCAGACAATCTTTTATATTTCTTTCTTTAGCCTTCCTAGGCTCCTCTTCAATTCAGTTCCTTACTGATAGTAGAGTCACACCCATGCATCTTCCTGCACTCTTTTGAAAGAACTTTAAGAAACCAGAAAAATCACTGCAGCCTGACTTCAGATTATTTTACAAATCTTAAGTTTTTTCCAAGGGAAAAAAGTGCCAATCTTCCATGGCCGTTTTTTCTGGAGATCTGAACTAATACCAACTATGAAGAAAAAAAAAAAAAACATTAACTTTTCTTCTGTCATTTACTCATAGTTACCTTTCCTAAAAAATAAACGAGTGTTGGTTTTTTTTGTTTGTTTATTTTTGGTGGTTTTGTTTCTTTGTTTTTGTTGTGGTGTTTCATTTGTTTGTT
Organism: Merops nubicus; assembly: GCF_000691845.1. Classification (NCBI taxonomy): domain Eukaryota; kingdom Metazoa; phylum Chordata; class Aves; order Coraciiformes; family Meropidae; genus Merops; species Merops nubicus. The sequence continues at coordinate 75,539 of NW_008604935.1, read as the reverse complement.
GGTTTTGGGTTTTTTTGTTTGGTTGGTTGGCTGGTTGGTTTTGGTTTGGTTTGGTTGTGGGTTTTTTTTGTTTGGTTGTTTTTGTTTTTATTTTTTTTTAAACTGTCAGTTCTCTTCAGAAGAAAGAACAAAAATGTATACTTCTCCCAAGACCATTAAATTCTTTTCATGCTGCTTCCTCCTGGATTTCAGAGTGAACAAACTGCTCCATGTGCTTCAGGTTGACATGGGTAACTCTTGATCTTCTGTAAGCTACGTGAGGGTGACTGCACTCTAGTGAGCACTGCATAGCTGTTCCTTGTAGGCAACCCTAGATAAGAACTCAAAATCAATGTAACACTTTTTCTGCAGTAGAAGGGGAAGAATGAAGAATCTCTTGTTATTTCTGCAAGATATGCTCTCAGAGCCTGCCAAAGTGGGTGCACTGAGACCACAGCCTGACCACAGTCTCTTCTCCCCTGCCCAAATACAGTTCAGGAAACACAGAGCTGCACCACAAAATTTGAGAAAACCAGATTACTGATAATCTCAGCTGCAGATATTATGTACAGTATTAAAAGTATAATTTTGTGAGTTTAGAGCTCAAATAAACTCAGATAACTATGTGGGTGTATTTGAAAGCAAAATTATTACCTTATGTATTTCATATTGTGATAACACAAAAAGGTTTCATCCCTATTTCAGACTGCTCTGACATGCAATGTGGGAACTATATACACACAGAATAGACCTTTCCTAACAGAAAACATTATTTAATGCCTTCTTTCTGCAGCAGATGTATAGCCTTCCCTTCCACAAAATCCCTGGAAATCTGTTAAGTACATAACACAAGTATTTTTTTAACTCTCATACTAAGTACCATTTATAACTGTCTGTCTCTGGAGAATGTTCACTAATAGCATTCTCCAGTCCTCTACATTACCAGTGCAGTGTCAGATGTGATGGGGTCTAGGCAATGGGATCTAAAAGAGGCTAGTTACAACTCTGTCATAGTGCCAGATGTAAATATAAATCTCTTTAATTATAAGTGTTTGAAATACGGATGGATCAAATGGCTTTATGGTAATTTAAAGCTTAGAAATTATAACTGTTTAGAAATCTGGGTATAATGTATGGCTTTGTTCCTTCATTTCTTTCAGGAAAGTCAGAGGAACAAAGAACAAATCTCCTCGTGGAAAAAAAGCTGTTATGAAGTCTTTACAATGAACTGATTTTCCATTATTTTGAAAAAAAAAAAAAAAAAAAAAAAGTAGGAAAACACACTAGCTAGCAATATTTCTTGGGGAAAAAAATTAAATATAACACTCTCTGCTGAAGGGATACCTAGAGTTTTTACTATGCTTAAGGACGTACTTGTGATTTCAGGCAAGTTCAAGTAGAGAGAAAATTTAAATACAATTAAACATCATTTTATGTAGACATTGGAATTCTAAATGTATAAATGTACATTTATGTGTGCATATATTCATCATGATATTAACAGTGATATATTACCTGAATTCTAAAGACAAAGGGCCTGTCCTTCCCCTGCATGACCTCAATTTACACCAATATAACTCAAGTGAGGTCAATGTACACCTAAAATTAATGTATCAGCTTGTCAGGATGTAATATAATAATAACAAAAAAAATCTTAACTATTCTGTGGTAATGCACACTTTCTAGGGAATAACTTTTCTTTTTATCTCAGGGATGTAGTTATGAATGTTTTTTTACAGTACTAAACACCAAGCAGGCTGGGGATCAAATAATAATCTGTGGGTCATTAGAAGGTAAATGCTTTTCCCTAATCAGAAAAGATTGCTAGTTTTAAACAGTATTATAGGCGTATTTGCAGCTCACAAACATAACTCAGTAAAGAGATCAGTACAGAGATAGTGCAAAGCTTACCCCCGAGTTTCTTTCTAAGGATCATTTCCCAGGATCTTCCCCATGGAACAGAAGCAAAAAGGATAAACTGTCAGAGATGACGGGACTTTGTAAGTTACAGGAAAGGATGATGGCATTCATTGAGTCCTTCATATTGCTGAAGTTTTGTTTTCCACCTTTCTCACATCACAATGTTGTTTAAGATACCATTGGCTTTATCTGGAGACATCATAGAGCCCAAGGCTATTCCACCCAGTTTTCATTTCACTGTGTATCTACAGATAGTTGTAAAAACAATTAATTAGGTATCATATTATGGTAATGGTTTTTATATGTGTTTGTCAGTACAGAAGCAGTTATAATGTTGACTGGACAAGCACGCAAAGTGCACCTTAGCTTCTCCAACAGTCATGGGTAGTGTGCAGCTTATCCCTCCCAGCAAATCCACTTGAGATTTTAAATTGTTCAGTGGCAATTAGCAGGCACTGTCATTCTCCCAGGTGTTAACACTGGTCATCTGCAAGTCAGCGCAGCACAGGGAGCAGGCTGCACCTGCCACGGTCCTTGCCAAAACACCCAGGCCTGGTGCTGGCCTCTATCTGAATAGCCTGTGCAGTCTGGACGAAAAAACGGACTAAAATGCTGTGACTGTGCAGTTGCCATCTGCATGTTAGTGTAACACATCTCCTGTCACTTTTATGGGACAGTGTAAAGGTTAAACACAAGATAAAGTGTCTCTGATTTACGCTCAGGGAAACAGGTTGGGAATTTGTGATCAAGCAATCGACATAGACAAAGTAATTTGATGCTTGTGTCAATAAACATGCCAATAACTCAATTAAATTTGGTACCATTTGTGAGGCAGTTTCATCAAGAAAACATCAGTGCACTCTAGAGGACTGACATCACAATTGAAACTAATTTAGCTATTATTTCACGGAGTCCTGCAACAGCAGGTGATTTTCACAGCTGTTTCTATGACAGGAAAAAGTAAATATGATTTTTCCAGTGCCTAGTTCCACCTCTTGATTCCCTTTCCTAATCTGAAACACTTTTGTCTTCAAATAATTATTAAAAACATTTTGCTTGAGTCCCGCTGTACAGCAACGTGGCTTAACATGGATGTTTTCACATGAAAGATCATAAAATAAAACCATGAAAAATGCTTGTTTGCAGGTTTATATTTACCACATATAATCCCCCTTAATCATAAAGAAGATTTCTGGAAACATATATTTTTTTTCTGTACTTATTTGGTTTCTTCTTTCTAGCCATATACTCAGTAATATAAATGTTATCCTTTTTATTATTCTTTTGGCTTGTCAGTTTTTCAACTGTCTGCTCTTAAACAAACTTATACAGCATAGAAAATACACAGGTTTTCAGGCACACAAGCATTTATTATATCTGAGGAAAAGTAGTCTATATGAATATTCACTTGCTTTTTCTAACTCTGCCAGTTGATCTGGCAGTAGACTTTATATCTCTCTCCAAACTTTGCTTTACTTATCTCTTTAAATGATAACAACTATAATACTACTATCTAATGTGTCTCTGAGTAGTCAAAATAATAGTATTTAAGATAACATTACATCCTAGAAAAAAATCCCCCAAACTATTGCTTTAAAAAAAACCCAACAATTTAATTTAATTATCTAGAAACTACACAGGTGAATCAGTGATATCAATACTGCACAGTCTTTGGCGTGGCCAGATCTTAAATTCTTTTCCAACAAAAGTTTTGACTGATTCTTTTCAAGCTAAATGCAGAAGTAGTCACCTCAATAAAACTGTCACTCTTCAACAAATTGCTGTTGATCCTTGCACATTGTGTTATAGATCTTTACCCCTTTTCCATTACTCTAGTCTTTGAGTTTGCATTATTCTTGTACAATATGCTCCTCAATGCTCGACGATATTGTGCCATGAACAAATTTCATATTGGTTTCTGTACTGAATTGTAATATGTCATGTCATACACATACTTATTCCTAACTATTCCACTACATGAGTCACTCTTTTAGAAAAAGCTATTTCTAAACAGAGGAGGTCTATCAAAAAGCAGATAAATTCCAGACTCCGTTCCTATAGTTCCCTTGCAACGTCTGCCAAACAAAAACAGAACTGTTCCCATACTTGGAAGGTGGTAGCCTTCACCATACAACTGTGTCATCTTCAACATGACCAAGTTTGAGACTGTAGCTTACAAATCTTTTGAAGTCAAGAATATTTTCCAAAGAAATATGGTAAATTATTTTTCTTCTTTTCTGAACTTGTTATGACAGCAGGCTACTTGTAGAGGAATTGTTTAAGATGTGAAGAGAGATAAATGAGTACAAGAGGACTGTGAAGATTACATATTTCTACTTGTTCTTTCTTTACTGAAAAGTGTAGGATAGCGTGCTTTGTCACTACCTCTTTGTTTTTGTCTATCTTACCTAAGTACCAAGGGCAATCACCATTTCCTCCTGTCCCATTCAAGCTAATAACTGCCAACATACCTTTATGCTAATTAGGCGGCATCACAGACATGATGGGTGGACTGTTTGGTGGATAAGGAATTGGTTGGATAGTCTGTTCTGCCAATGACCAGGCCCAACAAAAATGATACCACCACCAGCAGGAAGATGAACCAATACACAAACTGTATTGTAGACAAGAAGGACATTGCATGAGTGATCGCTGGGGGTACAAACAGGTCAATCAGATGGTACATAATTGACGCTACCCCCAATGATCTCACAAAGGACGTAACTCGGCCCACAACAGGTGGTACAAACAGAGACACGAGGTTGCCCACAGTTGGCATGGGAAACAGCCAGACCAGCAAGCTGAACACATAAGAGAAAGGTGCCCACATAGTGACTCTCACCTGATCGGCCCGCGTTCGCAAAGGTCTTGAGCAGACTGGGGCCCAGCTCCAGGGAGAGTCAGGAGGTCTTCCCTGAACCAGGAAGCTCTG
>NW_008604935.1:29425-70547 GCF_000691845.1 Merops nubicus | reverse complement strand
CAAACTCACCACCTCTTTATGAAGGGCTGTGGGAATCACCCATATGTCAACCTTAATTCGGGGCTCGGGGTTCAGACCCCAGCATTGCATGGTCACATTCAGAGGGCAGTGGTCCATGACTTGACGTCCAAACAGAGATGGGTGACCAGTGCTGTTTAATATCTTCATCAGTGGCAGAGACGGTGAGATGGAGTGCATCTTCAGCAAGTTTGTAGATGACACCAAGCTGAGTGGTGTAGTTGGCACATCAGAGGGACAAGGTGTCATCCAGAGGGACTTGGACAAGCTTGAGTGAACAAGCTGAACAAGTGGGCCCATGTAAACCTCATGAGGTTCTACAGGGCCAAGTGCAAAGTCCTGCACCTGGGTTGGGGCAACCCCTGGCATCAGTACAGGCTGGGGGGTGGTGTGATTGAGAGCAGCCCTGATGAGAAAGACTTGGGGACACTGGTGGAAGAAAAGATAAACATGAGCTGGCATTGTGCACTTGCAGCCCAGAAGGCCAACTGTGTGCTGGGCTACATCCAAAGAAATGTGGCCAGCTGGTTGAGGGAGGCCATTCTCCCCCTGTACTCCGCTATTGTGAGACCCCACCCAGAGTACTGCGCGTGGCTCTGGAGCCCTCAGCGCATGGAAGACATGGACCTGCTTGAGCTAGTCCAGAGGAGGGCCACAAAAACAGAGGTCTGGAACACCTCTCCTATGAAGAGAGCCTGAGAGCTCAGGCTGTTCAGCCTGGAGAAGGCTCCAAGGGAGACTTTATTGTGGCCTTTCGTTACTTAAAGGGGGCTTATATGAAAGATGGGGACAGGCTTTTTAGCAGGGCTTATTGCAATAGAACAAGGGGCAATGATTCTAAACTATAAGAGAGCAGATTCAGAATAGATATAAGGAAGAATTTTTTTTTTTTTTACATTGAGTTGTGAAACACTGGAAAAGGTTGTACAGAGAGGTGGTTGATGCCCCTCCCTGGGGAGCAGGGGAGGTCAAATTGGATGTGTTTTTGAGCAACCTGGTCTAGTTGAAGATGTCCCTGTTTATTGTACTGGGGGTTGGACTAGATGACCTTTAAAGGTTCCTTCCAACCCAAACTGTTCCATGCTTCTATGAAGTGATGTGTAACAGGTATTCTAAGGGCTGGAACTGGCACCTTCTCAGGACTAGGAGTTGCCTGAATGAGGTAGAGAGACCTTTCTGACATAAACATACTAAAAAGTACATAAAAATATTTTTTCTTTTGTTTCTTAGTTTACATCTTTATAAACACTAGTAACTATGTTGTCCGTCTGGGATGTTGTGAATACTACTAAATTGTACTTGTCTTTACCAGGATTGATTTATGTGTGGTCTAAGACATCCTAACAATGTTACATACCTAAAGGAAAAAGTGGATCTATAGACTGAGGAATAGGGCACCTTCTCACACACTTTAGTTCTCCAGAATACCTTTGAGAGGATTCAGATGGCATCAGAGTGGGTCCTTTGCTAAGTTGTATGGCCCAGTACTAATGAAGTGACACTGAAGGAAGGCAGAAAAAAATTCCAGTAAAATTCTCAACAGTGAAGTCTCTCTGGCCTGCAGGAAATTACTGGTGTGATGTATGAACATTAAGGATCACAGGGAGCATGTCACAAGCTCATTCACTGTGTTTTTTACTTGTCTTTCCTACTGTGAAGGCTGTATATTTCAACTTCCACTGGGCCATTTGCAAAACATTTGTCACAGCATGCTGTGCACTTGATATCCATAGGAATAGTATATTCTGCGTATAACATCATGCCTCTATAATCACTTGGTATTTTGGACACTTTTCATTTCTCTGCTCAGCACTTGTATTTGCCAGTTTGCTCTCCCATGCTGCAAAGCATTCTTTTTTCGTGAATTTTTATCGCTAGTGCAAATATCCAGTTTCTTGTTTGGTTATAGCTCTCACTGGCTATGTCTATGGTTTGGTAGTAGATTAAATCCAGACTCTGCTGGAATAAGAACACTCCCACTACATGATGCAGAGTGCTGATAAACTTACACTCAAGCCAGCCAAAAAATGTTGATGAGCTAACTTTGTGCCAGCTAACTTTACGCTAAGTCAGGACTGTCTGACCATGCCAGATCTCCCACAGCCAGTGAACCTCCTAGAGACAGGCTGTGAGCCTTCTCACAGCCCCTTCTTGCTCCACTGCTGCCTGCTTATCCACAGAGGCATTGTCCTTGGAAGCAACCTTGCGTCCTTTATATCCAGGCACAGGGCCCTGTAATTCCCTTCAGCTTTGGTTTCATTCTATAGGCATGGGCTTAGCTGTGGACCTGCCATACGTTATGTCTCTACACTGACCCACTGCCTCAGATACTTTGCCGCTGCCACAGAGCTAGATGTTAGCTACAGCACTATGGTTATCAACACAGAGACAGGGACAGGATTTGAGCCAGATCAAGGCCATGTGTGCCTCGCTTGCATTATCCCAGATCCTACTGTGTTTATCTCAATCCAGAGTGAAGGTGGGTAGCTTTAAAAGAGCTACTAAGGCTCGAGGAGGAGACTCTTTCACAGGTCTCCTACTGACAGCATGTGCAAAGGTTCTGTATGCAGTTACTGCAGCATGGCTGTGCATTAAGTTTGTCTTGCCTTTGCAGGACCATGGGATGGCATTGAGTCCTGACGTGTTTTTTTAACTGTTAGCACTTCCCTATGCACAGTTTTGGCTTGAGCCAGGTGAATTTCTCCCACAGGTTTGGAAAATATTATTGGCCAGGGATTGGCCCACAGGAATGATAGATGAGGTCCTCCTTTTTATGCCTGTAGAGGAGGGAAAATTTTAGCCATCCAGATCTTCTGCATTCAGGGCCAAGGCATTCAGGACCATGGGGGAGACCTTGGCTTTCTTCCACTTATTGGTATAGGACTAAAAGGACCGGCTGTGCTTGACTAAGGTGAAGGCTCTGAAAAAGGATTAATATGGACTGAGGATAATAATGGCTGCATAGATACTCAGAAGACATCCTGCAGGTGCTATGAAGAGCTTGGCAACTGCCCAGATGCAATGGAGTCAGATGCAGATGGTTGAGATTTTAGGCCTCTTGTTTGCTTCTCTCCTCAAGGAAAAGGAGCATCTGAGGATAAACTCTGAATCATTTTTTTTAAGGCCTTTGAGACCTCGTTCTATTTTATTATCATTTTCTAAGCATGTAGTCAGCTCCTAGGCATTTTGCCAATAAACCAGTCTAGTGTTGCTGTCGATTCTGTCCCTGGTCTTCTGACTGGGAACTGGTCTTCTGCTACCTAAACCCTTCCCCTCCCAAGATAAGCTTTCCCCATCCAGGACCCAGTGTCTGTGACATCTAGAGACTTTTACTTCTTGCTACATTTGTTTCACCATCAGAAGTTTTAAATTACAGCTCCCAGACCTGTTTTGTTTTGTTTTGTTTTGTTTTAAAAAAAACCAAAACGGACATTTTACTGGAGTGGCACAGTAGACCATATAAATATAAAATGTAGATGCACAAATAAACAGCAAGAATGATGAATTTTCCTGCTCCAAAAGTGTATCTGGAGAAATTAGACCGTCATCCTTCCTTCCCAGTTATCACTTATTTTCCTTTCAGCTAATGCGTCAACAGTTATATAGCTATACTTCAGTCTGAGATAGGTAGAAATTATACCTAGCTGTTTCCTGGGATGATAGGCTTTTCCATGGAGCCTATTGTTGTCTGCTCAATACAGTCAATATTTTCAAGCATTTTGTGTTGTATAGGAAGGATATATGTTACCAAAGAAATATTTATGTACCCCTGTAATTACATAGGTGACTACTGTTAAGAAGCGTAAAGAACTTCCTGCCAGAGATAACACCGGGGCTGTCTGGATCTAATGTTCCTCATGATACGTCACGGGTCTGTTGAAGTCATTGTCCTCCATGCGCTGGGCCCAGTCATGGAAGACTCTTGAGAGAGCATATCGGATCCAGCAGTTACAAGCTCTTCCTTCCTCTATACTCATTGGAACACCAGCCAGGCACAGGATCATGCAGACAGAACCCACCGTTCCCAGAGCTGATGTAGACAAAGGATATGTCAGCTGGGATCCATGATAGCCTAGAACAAAGTTTTCTTATTTATCTGGGATATCTACAATGACTATTTTCTGTTTAAGCAGCTTGGGTTTCTGTAAAGTCAGATGCCTGGACACATAAACCTCATCTTTGGACAAGCAGATGGGTAATCTATGAAATTAAAATTATGGAAGCAGGGAAGAGAGGATTCAAATAAACATGGTCTAGCCCAGAGGAGGTGTACTGTTCTGTTATTGTCCTGGGCCAGAGCCAAACGACAGCTACAGCTGCACTCAATTACTTGTATACTAGCTATGAACAGAACAAAAGTGAGAAGATACCAGACTTAGGTTATGAGAGACCTAGCAAAATGTGGGGGAAGGTTCTTACCAGCACCTGGCCCTTAGTCAAACACCTCACACACTCTCAATATTTCTCACCTACTTCATGAGCACAGTTTCCCCTGTCCATGTCTCATACACTTTCCTAAGCAAACAGCCCACTTAATTTCCATTAGCTTCCAGAATTCAAAACACAGTAGAACAAAACCAGGCTGCAAGCAATGCCTACTGGGATCAAGTCTGGTTCTGTGATCCAGGGAGCTAAACGTACTCTAAATTTTGCAGTTTCTCTTATGTGCCATTTGAGCATCTGTTTTCCAAACCCCTTTGTTTTAAAGTCTTTGTGCTTTTTCCCCTTGACAAACTCTAAGCTGTATTGCTATTTCTGTAGTGTGAATCCCAGAGCCTTCAGGGTTGGAATGAAAAAGCCCACTTTGGGACTTGGAAGATGATATGAACTATATAGGCAGAACCTGCAGGACAAAAAGGACTGTAGGAAAAAGCAACAGAGACAAAAAAAAATTAAAAAAAAAAAAAAAGAAAGAATGAACTGGTATCATTGTGTCTCACTGTTGTAGTACTGTTTCCATGTCATGAAACTGAGCTGCTATGTGAGACCATGTAGATACATACAAAGCAAATCTTCCAAGGATAAGGCTGAAGCAAACCTCACACTCTGTCTTTCATACCGCCGGATGTTGTTCCCTGTTGGGATGGGTGTCTGAAGTGAATTTGCTTCAGAGCCAAACTGCAGAAGGCCTAACTAGTTCACCCTAGGAGGCCACTCAGGTGAACTGGTGTGTACACAGAATGGACAATCACCATACCTCCAACAGGGTGTGCATTAGGAGGATCTAAGTCTGCAAGACCAGGACTGAGGTGTGTGTTCAACAACCAAAGTTTTTAGCTATTGCCAGATACCTAAGATTGGTGGCTTAGAAGTTCTATTCCTAGTCCTCACTCTTCTTCCACTCTTATGTGCAAATACTGTGCAGAACAACCTGCTACCAGGGTCTGTCTTATTCACCTGTCAGACAATTAATACTTTTAATACTATGCTCAGCAGTAACTGCAGAATCAGTGAAGAGTTATTGAAGGAGACAACAGAGAAGTGGCTTGTTAACACTTTCCTGAACCAAAGCTGTAGGTACAGCCATGATTAGCAAGTAAAGGGTCTAGAGGGGTGACATCACTAATCTTCATGACCTCAGTGCAGATGCGTATTACTCCAGATGCATAGCATCAGTAAAGACAGAAGTGGAAAAGATAAAAAAAATCCTGCATTTTTCTGGGCAAAAAAAAAAAAAAAAAAAAAAAAAAAAAAAAAAAAAAAAACACCAAAAAAAAAACCAACCAAACAAACAAAAAAACCCCCACAGAATCTTTACTTCTGAAGGAAGCAAATTGTCCATAGTAGTTTAGAACACCTTGTAGCACAAAATTCCTGACAATGAGGAACCAAGGTGACCGGCTAAGACACCTGCATGGATGAGCAGGGAGATTCTGAAGGAAATCTCATGGAAGAAAAAGTACAGAACTCATTTAAGAAAGGACTTGTCACTTGGGAGAAATCTAAGGAGATAGTCAGGACATGTAGGAAGGCAGGAAGAAATGCCAAAGCCCTCTTAGAACTAAAACTAGCAAAGGAAGTAAAAGAGAACAAAATGGGCTTTTTCAAAAATATCAGTAGTAAAAGGAACAGCAGGGGAAGTGTGGGCCCACTGCTGAATGAGGCACAGCCCTGGTCACTGAGGATGCAGGGAAGGCAGAGCTGCTGAATGGCTTCTTTGCTTCGGTCTTTAACCCTGAGACCAGCCCTCAAGAACTTCGGACCCTGGCTGCAGGAAAAAAAGCCTGGAAGGGGGAAGACTCTCTGCTAGTCAATGGAGACTGGGTTAGTGATCAGTTAAGAAAATTGAATATACATAAATCCATGGGCCCTGATGAGATGCACCCAAGAGTACTGAGAGAAATGACTGATGTTGTCACTCTACCACTCTCCACCATTTTTGCTAAATCGTGGCAAATGGGAGAGGTGCCTGAGGACTGGAGGAAAGCCAACGTCACTCCAGTCTTCAAAACGGACAAGAAGGAGGATCCTGGAAGCTGTAGACCAGTCAGCCTCACTTCCATCCTGGGAAAAATCATGGAGCGACTCATTCTGGAGGTCATCTCTGAGCACATGGAAGAGAAGAAGGTTCTCAGGACTAGTCAGCATGGATTTACAAAGGGGAAATCATGCTTGACTAATCTGATAGCATTCTATGATGTGGTGACTGAATGGGTAGATGCAGGGAGACCAGCTGATGGAGTCTACCTTGACCTTAGCAAGGCGTTTGACACAATCCCCCATAACATCCTCCTGAGCAAGCTCAGGAAATAAGAGATAGTAGAAAATGCAATGAGGTGGGTCAAGAATTGGCTGCACAATAGAGCCCAAAGAGTGCTGATCAGTGGTGCTGAGTCCAGCTGGAGACCTGTAACTAGTGGAGTCCCACGGGGATCAGTGCTGGGTCCAGTCCTGTTCAACATCTTCATTAACGACCTGGATGATGGCACAGAGTGTCTGCTCAGCAAGTTTGCTGATGACACGAAACTGGGAGGTTTGGCTGACACACCTGAAGGCTGTGCAGCCATTCAGTGAGAACTGGACAGACTGGAGAGCTGGGCCAAGAGGAACCTCATGAGGTTCAACAAGAATAAGTGCAGAGTCCTGCACCTGGGCAGGAGTAATAAAATGCACCAGTACAGGTTAGGAGGAGATCTGCTAGAGAGCAGCTCTGGGGAGAAAGACCTTGGAATCCTGGTGGACAACAAGTTGTCCATGGGACAACAATGTGCCCTTGTGGCCAAGAGGGCCGATGGTCTCCTGGGGTGCATTACGGAAAGTGTGTCCAGTAGAACAAGGGGGGTCCTGCTCCCCCTCTACTCTGCCCTGGTGAGACCTCACCTGGAGTATTGTGTCCAGTTCTGGGCTCCCCATTTCCAGAAGGACAGAGATCTACTTGAGAGAGTCCAGCAGACGGCTGCAAGGATGATTGGGGGACTGGAACGCCTGTCTTATGAGGAGAGGCTGAGAGACCTGGGGCTTTTTAGTCTGGAGAAGAGAAGACTAATTAATTAAGGATTAAGGGATCTAATTAATGTGTATAAATAGATGAGGGCTGGGTGTCAGGAAGGAAGGGGCAATCTTTTCTCACTTATGTCCTGTGACAGGACAAGGGTCAATAGATACAAGCTGGAGCACAGGAAGTTCCACCTCAACATGAGGAAGAATGTCTTTACTGTAAGAGTTATAGAACACTCGAACAGGCTCCCCAGGGAGGTTGTGGAGTCTCCTTCCTTGGAGACTTTTAAGACCTGTCTGGATACGTTCCTGTGTGACCTGCCCTAGACTAGATGGTCCTGCCCTGGCAAGGGGGTTGGACTCAATGATCTCTGGAGGTCCCTTCCAACTCGTAATATTTAATGATTCTGTGAAGTCACAGAATGATTGAGGCTGGAAGGCCCCTTTGGAAGTCATCTGGTCAAGAACTTCCCCTAATATAGTCCACCTCTTCTCTTCCTGAAACTTCCTTTCCACCACCAAAATTTGTTCCCCACTCTTCTCAGAAGTCCTTTAGCCTCTCTTGCTTGTTCTTACTGACCATCCTGTTTTTCCCATCTTGACTGCCAGTAATAAAGCATAAACTTAATGGAGTGGTTTGACCCTCTTTCCATTGGCTTCTACCTGGCAAAAGCTGCAATGTCAAGGAAAACATGTAGCCTTTCTTTCTGCTGCCCAACCACTCACTTTCTAAAGGCTGATAACAGAAATGCATAGCAAATAGTGAATATAGTTACAATTGCGATCCTAGCTGCCAGTCCAGCTGCTAAATAACTGGACATATGTCTCGGTGCATTATTATGATAAGGTAAGAAGCCTTTCTGTTTATGTTTTATCCGTTTCCTGGGCAGATGACTAAGATGTTAGGTTAGTATTGCGAGGAGAGGTGTAAATCCAGCCTGGTTCCACAAGATCATTCCCCAGAAAGGTGGCTGATTTTCCAAGCTGAAGCTGAGTTGACCCAAAGAACTGCACCAAAACTTACTACGTTTTACTGGGGTTGTCATCCCACGACTCACAGAATGGGCAGGTGGATGCACTGCATGCTGTAATCCTCAGGCAGCTAACCCTGACCTCTTACAGGCTCAGAATCACTTTATGGTATTCCTAAATGAAATATGTGTTGCTGTGCCTTCAATTGGATCACATCTGTGTTCCAAAATATACTGTTGTACACTCAAACCATATGCTTTCAGAAAATACACAATAGCCCCTGAGTTAAACTGTTATCATATGACCTCACACACCATGACAATTTTTTTAAGCAAGAAAAAAAAAGTTAGTGACTTGATTTTTAAAAGCTATCTGCAAGATTTTAAACTCAGTTTAAATTATTGGTTTCTGTGCTGTCTTCTTAGTCTTGCCTTCTCTGCTTTTCCCCTCATCTTGAAGACAGATAGGGCAATACTCTTTCACTGCAAGTTACCCTTCATCTGCTGCTAGTTCTTCAGTACTTGGGATTCTAAAGTATTTACCTAGGTCAAGCCTACCCTGTCACAGAGGTTTGGCAGCTAACAAACTGTTAACACTGCTGGCAGTGATTAAAAGCAGAAAAGCTTTTTCACCCCTCTGCTTCAAGATGTTTTGCCTGCTTACAACAGACAACCCCAAAAAGAATCTACAAACATGAAATTGCAGCCAAACCACAGATCTGACAAACTGCAATCAAACAAACCATTACTCAACAGATAAGCAGACAAATTAATTTACTCCCAGGGAACAAGGACTTATTCTTTCCACACTAGCAGTCACACAAGAATCTTGGTCTTTCATACACTTCACATTCTGTATTTGCTGAGAAAGAGGAAATGTGGATTAAAAAAGCCCTAAAGATATATGTATTTTTTCTGCCTCCATTCTAAGGGCTTAATTACTCCTTGAAAGAGAAATTGCTGAAATAGATACCTTCCAGGTTCATGAATTTCCTGAGCAACATAGGGTTCAAAACTGGGAGTGTATTTGGTGAATTCTTTTTTGTAATTCCTATCTGGATATCAGCTTTCAGCTTCTATCAACTACCAAGCCAGATGGGCCCAGTGTGACTATTTGTGTTAATAAGTCCTAGCAAGACATGAACAGTCCCTTCTCATCCCATGTACCTACTAGCTGTGGGATAAAGGTCCCATTAAGCAGGAAATGTCACTTCAAATCAGTTTAGGGAGCACATGAACCTGTAGCCAAGTCTGATGGTAGCTGAACGTTGTAACACAGGGTTATATGAAAACAATCAGCTACAAACTCACTCCTCCTTTGACCTTGACACCCCCCCCACACACACCCTATCCATTCCTTAAACAAGCTGTCTCAATAGTGAGAATGTCTATGAATCTTATATAGAGTGAAAACTCTTGCTGTGGCAAAGGTAAAATGATTACATCTTGGCAAGGGATTATGTGTGACATTTCCTGTTGGCTTGTCTAGGTTATTATCTGGTCAGAGTGCTGGCACTCATCTGTTTCCGTACAATGGATGGACAGTCTGTATCTAATTCATATGTTGTGACCTCCCAAGAGACGGCAGGAGCCTAAAAGCTGTGTGCTGCAGTGTCAGGGAACATAAACATGGCATGACACATCACAGTGTGCTACAGATTATCAGAAACGTGATAGCTGTGTTAGTGGGGTGCTCCACACGAGCTGATTTGCCCAGCTCTTCAGCCATTGGACTGCTTGTGGCAGCCAAGCTGCAATGTGCAGTACAGATGTATCCTGATCACAAGGTTGCAGGATTCTATGCATTTAGCCCAAAAGTCTGTAATTTTCATTGAACTGAAATATATGTTGGCAACACCTCTGATAGTTAAGTTACATTTAAAATCTTAAAATATGAATGTAGACACGTATTATTTTAGCATTATTCTAGTAAACTTAATGTTACTAACTCAAAATTGAATAACCTGGATTGTTCAGGAAACCAAGGTTTTTCATATCTCCCTCTACTTTATCTCTTTTTTTTTTTAACTGATACAAGCCATCAACACACAGACATGGCCATGGACCAACCTATTTAATTATAATTGAACCAAAAATATGCTGTTTTTAAGAAGGGGAAAAAAAAACAAAACAGATTTGGCTTATTTTTTTTTTTGCCATGAGCATCAGAGGAGTATTGGGTAAAATATTAGTTGTGCAACAGAAAGGAAGAACAGAAACAAAGATTCCTATTTCAAATTTATATTTCAACAATTCATCCTAATTTGCTCACACTGAAGTCTGCAACTGAAAGATGAAACTTTGCATCCCAATATTAAAAAAAAAAAAAAAGAATAATGGGTGCTGAAAACAGAACTGAGTGCTGCAAGATGTGACAGAAGATTAGTGAGTTTGTGAGTTTAATAACACATATTTGGAGAGCTTTTAAATATCTCTTATAGACATCAATTCAAATTTTAGTAAACAGATGCCTTTTGGATATATAATGATACAAGATACATAAAACACCAAAGATACCACAAAATAACTTATGTTTTGATAGTGAGATATCTGGAAATAAGACAAGATTCTCTGTAATTTTAGAGTATTCGATTAAAGCTGAACACTATTACAGGAATTCTTGAGCTCAAAGGAATTACTATGAGCTTTCTGCTCTGTTCTGGCTTCAAAAATAACTTTTCATTATATTTTTATGAAGAAACCATTTTTATTTCTTCTTTCTATACCATTCTTGGCTATAAATAATTTTCAGTTGTAAAGTAGAAATTACTGATGAATAAATAACAGCTTGATACCTCAAGGATTGACTATTCTATAACCAGCAATGACTATTCATTATTTAGGGCTCCTGAAAATTCTTGCCTATTCATCCTGTTGCCAAAATGATTACCTGTTCTTAAAACCATAAAATTTTCTCTGCACAATTCTTGCTGTTGCTTGTCATATTTATTTCCATATTTCTGAGAATAAACTTTTATTATGATTGCTTTTTATACTGAGAGTGTTATGCAGGCATAGTCCTCAGATCAAAAGCCTGCGACTTGGAAAGATAGGTAAGAAACACAAGCTTAGAGAAGCCACCTAAACTGAAGTAGTTTTACACTGAATGCACAAAGCCATACGTTCAAATGTTGTGGTGTGGGGTTAATTAAACTGAGACCATACACAAATCTTGACTCTCTTTGGGTCTTAATCGTGCTTTGTAAATGAGCACATGCTGACAGGTATGACAATTTGGTGTTGACAGGCGCAATATAAGGCATTCTGAAGAAAAAATACTTGAACTAAATACGGGTTACTTAATTAACTATGGATTCAGGGGATGAACATAAGTATTCAGGATGTACTTCTGCAACGTAGAGGATAAGTTATATATACAGCTGAGATGATGAAATATTAAAAAGACAACACTGAAGAATGCTACAAAAGAAGCTATTCTTGCAGAAGATGGCTGGTTTACCTTGCCAATGAGGTGTGCTGAACAGGTCGCAACATCACTAAGAATATATTGAACAAGTACACAATTCTGAGGAAGATTTGGGTCATAAAAAAAATAGTGTGAAGGGATTCTGAAGAGGCTGGAGTTGTTTACTTTAGAGAAGAGGCAGATAAGATGAGATGTGATAAAAATATGAAATGGGATTAATGTAATATTGCCTCAGTCTTGTAACACAAAGAAATATATCTCTAGAAAATGTCAGCTTTTTTTGACAAAACTTAAAACTCAGAAAGCTATCAGCTGAAAAAGTATTAGGTGTCAGCAGCAAAGCTTTCAATTTGGCATTTTTGACAAAAGACCAAGCTTTCCCATGGAAAACTTTCATACTTGCATATATGAAAAAATAGGAAAATGTTTTTTAGAAAATTTCATATTCTGCTAAAACTAAACTTGATAGAAAACATTTAAACATCTCTAATTTGGCTACACAAAGTCCTAAGAGGATGTGATGAAGGTATCTGACATGACTGCTAATCAGGTTTGTAGTTTCATACAAGTTACAACGTATTTCACCAGTGCTCAGGAAAAGTTGTGCTCTCAGAACTTTATCTGTAAATATGTCTCCTTTTTTAGACTGATTTTTCTCTGAATTGCAGTTAATTCAGTTCTCTTGACTGGCAAGGAACGCTGCAAAATCACATCTTCAGGAACTCTGTGTTCTTTCAACAATTAGAGTGAAAACTTTCAATCTACTCTGATTTTACAAATAACTGAGTGCTTTGCCCAGAAATATTGCTGTTTGTTCTGGCTTTTGTCAAAAGAGGGCTTCAGGAGATCTCCTGTTTTGTCTTAAAGGAACAAAAAGTTTTGCAGTTCCTAAATTTCAGCATAGGAAAGGAAGATATGCAGCGATATACATGACTGTTTCTAGTTTAGAAGATGTAAAAAATGCCTACAGCAAAGTATGGTCTCATATTTATGTACACAACTTAAGTGATAATTAATTTGGTTTTAATGCAATTTGTAATGCTAACTTTGCAATCAGCCAAAACTGCAATCTGTTCCTCTGCAAGATAAAGCATGTCAGTTTTCACATTCTCCTTTTCTTTTTTTAAAATGTGAAAATGCATATTTAGATAGCAAAACTTATACTTTGTGCTATAGCCACTGCATAAACTTTTTCACCAAGAAACAAATACTCCATCATTTTTTGCAGAATCTTGGCAGGGAGGGGGCTGACTGCTACTAGTGTTTCCTTATTTTCTTGGGCATTATGAAAAAGATCTGATAGAACAGCTTTGAATCCAGATGTTTCTTTTCCCTGATGTGTTGACATGCTAGGCCAGATTCTCATCTTGCATCTGCTGAGTGTAAATCTGGACTATTTCTACAGAAGTCAAAGGAGGAACTAAGATAATTTTTGTACAGAAATGTGTCAAGAGTCCAGCTGAAATTTTTGATATCACTATTAGAAAAATTGTAAACACTAAGAGATAAAATATTTAAATGCCTCTACTATATATGACTGGGAAAACCAGACCACCTCAGATTTATTCAGCCTTTTCGAGCAGCTTCTAGTTTCAATGTCTGATAGGGCAACAATTCAGTGGAGAACAGGGTACTCTTGTAGGTGGGAGGTGGCACAAGATGAAGAAGAAACAGGAATGAAGATTTTGTCAGGGTTGTAAATGCATTTCTTACTCTTCGTTATTGCAGCCCTCAACAAAGCGTGCAATTTTGCAGATCAGTATCATTAGACTATATTTTAGTGTCTTAATTATATTTCTGTTTGAACTGGGGTGAAAGAAGATAAATCATTGCCTCCTCTTTCTTTTATCACTCTGAAGAGTTTTGACAGGAAACAAAAAAGGGCTACAGGTAGCAGTACTCATGTGTCTAGGCATATTCAGAGGGGCTGGGACAGAATATTTGATAATTGAGGTTAGCAAACTCATACACAGTACAATTTTCCTAGTGTTCAAGGAAAAGTTCTGTTGTCAGCATTTTCTCCTGAAATATCGTTCCTTTTTTTTTTTTTCTAGTGACTTTCCTTTTAGTCATATGTAATTATATCCAGCTCCACTTGAAGTTAATGAGCTAGTCCAGATGAAAATCAACAAATCTAAAATTTATTTCACTCTCATGTCTCTTTGTAGTGCACACCCAGATGAGATCTGCTTCATGACGTTTCTTTAGATGCACTCTGATGAGAAACAATTTTGAAATTTGCTTTTTAAGCCTGATATATCCTAGGATTCAGCAAATGGCTTTTACTGTAGAATCTGATTTTAATTTATTGTCTTATGAAGCTGTAGTGAAAATGACAGTTCAGTGTCTGAGCAAAATAGCTTATGAATGTTGGAGTAAATTTCAGCACTATAAATTTTTAAAATCCATATTTTAAATTGCTGTCCAATCAATTTGAAATAACTGTCGGTTTCTGTCTTCAAGTTATGTTGTTTTGTTATTCCTTGTCTCTCAATTCCCTTTAGGAATGGATGTTGATATCTATAGAGTATCTATCACAACCCACAGGACAAATTCAGCCCTGCAATGGCTAAACCAATGGCCACTCTTCTACCCAGGTGATACTCTGCAATAGCGACTGTGTGAATATGGAGCCTGAGAAGCCTGTTCCCAGCCAGCCAACCTGGCCCTGCATGACCCAGGTCAAAGAGAGTTAGAAGAGTGAGGACAAGGCTCTCCTCTGGCTTCAGGTCACCATACCCCACCACGTTCTCCTCAGAAGCTCCTCTCCTCTTGCTCCATTGAGGGCTTAGGCTCAGGAAAGGATTCTGGGTTCTGGATCCCAAGAGAAACTAGGCTTTAATAGAGTTTAGGAGCTGTTTGGTATTTCCTGTTCTCTAGCTTTAAGATTTGCTATTCTTTGCAGGCTGAGTGCCCTAGACAGATGTTATGAATCTTGAACTAAAATTCCCCCAAGGCATCTTGTTACTTCTATAGACTCACACAACCCATAATCCACCTTTAGCACAACAACTCTGAGTGTACCAATACTTTAGCTCATGGAAATCAAATTAAAAGAAGCAAAAGGGACTTGCTAAGATAAAATTTTAAGATTATATAAATCAGGTCTTCTTCTAGCTCTGAAGTGTGTTAATTACTCCAATTTACCTACCTTGTTATGAAGGAGGAATAGCATCTTAATATTTGGCCCACTATGTTGGTATTTTTCTCACCCTCCCTGACATTATAAATGTTTTTATTTGGTTTTATTCTGTGAAATTACCTGAAAAGCACAATCTCACAAAACACAGTAATGGAATCTGTGACTTTTTAATCTCTCAGAGATGATATTTCTTGTCATAACTGTGAAAGGCCTGCCTTCTTCAACACAACTCTAATGCATAAATACTGATGGAAGGTACGATATAATTGAGATTGTGATTATATTACTGTGTAATAAGATATGCAGCAGCATTTATGTAAATACAACTTGGAAATAGTATTTTTCAAATACTATTTTTATCTGTGTTGCACATGATCTCATCCATTTTCATACTCAAACAACGATCCAAGTTTCAAGCTTGATTTGTTTATGGACCATATCACACAGGGATACCAATTGGTCTGCTGTATCTGATGCTACATGACAGGAATTAAGCAGGCATGGCAAGCAGATACTACCTTAACAAAGCTTACAAAAAAGCTTCATAATCAGATCTAACAAGCAGATATATGCTTTTGAAAATATGCCTACCTGGTAATATGTTACGCTTGAAATCTTTATTGTCAGCTGGTCAGCTCAGCTATTTTGAAACTGCTCGCACGTGTTGTTCCTCTCTTGCATCTGGCTTCCCTCACGTGGTGAACATTTTAGTAACAGAATCTAAAGTGAAATGTAAAATTTTATTTCTACTTTTCTAGGCTCATTTCTTAAATGACTAATGCTGTTTACATGCATGGTGTACAAAGGCAGTAACATCACCTCTACTTTTTCTGACAATTTCCTGCTGTTGAAAAGAGATATGTATATCAAATATGTAAATGACGTTTAGGTTGTCTTGGTAGATGATGTTTGTTCCCAAGCATTAGGAAAGATACTATTTTTCATCTTCTTTCTGTGAAACCACAATGAATTATTAAAGTCTTCAGATTTATATTTGATACTCAGGAGGAAAGATATTCCACAAAATATTTTTAAGAAAGTTTTGCACATTAATATTTTCACGCCTATTAATTTTTAAATCTGTCAGTCGTCTAAAAGAACCAAAATACTGATGCTAGAAAACAATAGAGGCAAAAAGGAAAAGAGTTTACCTGAAATATTGCTCTTACTGTTCCCCAGTGAAGTAAAACAGTCCATGTAAAGATAAACTAAATAAACCAAGAAATTCCCTGAATTGGAAGTAGGAAGATGCTGGAAGAATTTTAGAGGGAAGTACATATGCTTAGATGTGCTTTCTTTTTCCCTGATGCCCACATATGGGCATTGCTGGAGGTACAATACTAGCTTAGATGGAGCCTTCATGACAACTAGTATGGCCATTCTTGTGTTCTTAGGTGGTTTTAAGGTCTAGCAAAATGAAAATGCAATTCTGTCTCTGGCAGACAATAGATTATCTATTGTGCTGTTTTCAAATAAAGAGATTCTTTACAGGCTTACAGACCACAGTGATGGTGTGTTTTGTCTTCAAAGTACAAGAAATATTTTGACTTTAAGAAAATAAAGAAAGATGGATATGGGATAAAACAGTAGTGTTCAAAAAACTGAAAAGAAACTATGAAGTATTGATAAAATCAAGTAAAAATAGCACTGTTAAATTTTAAAATGCAGCATTTATCAATAATAAAACAAAGTATCTATAGTAGTCTTATAACACTATATGTTATATTTTATACTTCATAGCACTATTTTTATGTGAGTTACCCCAATGTTTTCATGTACAGTTTCATAAAACTATTATGGAGTTTTCTATGATTTTTTTTTCAATCATAACTCTATTGCTTTATGTTTTTAATTAGGAAAGTCATATGTTTTACATTACTTGGCTTGTAAGAATAATAGTTGCTTCCATATTCCCATTAAGCTCTAAAAGATTATCTAACTAACTTATTTACAGGGTTATTTCATTCTATGTCCCTATAAAGAAGTAGAGTTGTTTATCTATTTCTTTTTTTTTTTTTTTTTTTTTTTTTTTTTTTTTTTTTTGGTTTCTAAACCAACTCTTTTTCCCATAGAAGGAAATCAAGA
Organism: Merops nubicus; assembly: GCF_000691845.1. Lineage (NCBI taxonomy): Eukaryota > Metazoa > Chordata > Aves > Coraciiformes > Meropidae > Merops > Merops nubicus. The sequence goes on along the minus strand of NW_008604935.1, from coordinate 53,467 downwards.
AGACTTTTCTAGCTGGATATTTGAGATAGTTCTAATTATCTCTGCTTGTCACAGTAAAAAACATTGCTGTTAAAATTAAATAGTGTCCTAAACTATAAATGATCCCCATCAAATATGAAGTAATGTTTTCCTCTTTGAAACAAACAAATTATAATCACAGAGATTGTTTTTAAATTATGCTGCCTATCCTGCAGCCATAATCTTTGCTAATGTAGTTTGGCATAGGGTCACTGAATTAAAGGGAGCACATTCACTCCAACTGATGATTCCCTCCTATCTGTACATAAAATAAAACTATTTTTAATTCGTAAAAAAAAACCAACCCAACCAGTGTAATCACAAAAGTTTTAATTGCTCTCTTAGCATGAGGATTAAGCTGGCAGTAATGAAAAAAAGTTTAAATCTAGGAAGTTCTATCTGTTTTTCTTGAGCATTACAAATACCAAACTATCATGGTATGATGACAAACTCTCATTATGGATGACAAAGAAGCATGGCTCTCCAAGTTACAGTACAGAAAAGCTGAATCTAGGGTGAATACTAAAAAGATCTTGATGATCTAATTTCTATGACCTACAAGATAAGTGCAGTAGTCTTCTGCTGACCACTTGCCTGTTATAGAAAGATATTATTAGTAAACACCAACAGCCAAACACCTTGATCCACTACCACATCACACACCAGAGATCCAAAGTGCCAGACAACCAGAGGGAGGAACAAGTCAATGCACTCACCCACCACAGTGGGCATGAAGAAAGGAGTGAGCCAAGCAAGGAGTCAAGCCATAGGAGATGGAATCAGCCAGGCCATGATCCAAGCTATATAGTAGGGACTCAGAGACAGCTTCATGTTCTGACCCTGCCATCCTGGGAACTCCTCTTGCTGTGAACAGTCAGGGAGCCCTTCCAATAGCCAGAACCCTCACACAGCACATGCACCATACAAACAGACCTTCCCAACCTCACTACAATCAGTCAGCTCTTACAGAGATGGCTTCTTGCCCCTCCCCAAGTTAGTGTAGAAGGTGGGGGCATCTGGTGGTGATCTAATCAGCAGCAGTGACTGGCATGTTTGGTAGATGCTGTATTGTGCCAGTGCCCTTTGATGTCAATATCAGTGAGAGCTCAAGCTAAGAAAATCTTTACGGTGGAGACTTGTCCAATAAACTGCATATACAAAAAGGGTTATGAATGACCATATGCTAGTAAAGACAATCAGCTAGGAGCCTGAGGCCATCTCACATGGCAGTCTACATATTTACAGCCTCTCTCTTAGCCCTCAAGAGAGGGTGATTACATTCAGATTTCCCTCTGGAATGATCCTTGAACTCTATTAGGGGGTCACAGTCAAGGCTTTTTGAGAGTGTGTCCTGGTTTGGGTTAGAACAGAACCAATTCTGTTCAGTGATTTTATTTTCAGCTACATCTCTTCTAACTAACTGCATTTTCTGAAGTTAACAACATATTTTCATGGACAGTGTCTGCTTTTAGCAGTGATAATGCCTGATGTTTAGAGTTACCATCAAGGATTGATGTGCAGACCAAGGTCACTGCTAAATCTTGTGTGCCTCATGGTGGGTCTAGAAGTAAAAGGCTGCACCTGCAGGGAGGATTGGACAGGACAGATGACCCTCAAATGACCAATAGGGGATTCCATCCCATATCCATCATATTCAGTGTGAAGCTGAAGGATGGCAAAGGTCAAGTTCTTCTTCTGCAGTGGCTGGCATCTGAGGATTCTCTCCATTCTGTCTTCAACCCCTAGCCGTGTCTTCCTGAATACAGTTCCAGAATCCAGCTCCTGTACCCAGTCACCTTCTGCTAGTAAGTCCAGTCTGGGACTTTCCCCAGGGCATGCTTCACAGTGTCAGGGGTGACAGTGACATAATTGTCATTGGGGGGAGGCTGGGTTCAATACTGGTTTCATATATATTCCATTTTATTCTTCTTATTATTTTCATTAAAGCCATTTTCTTTTCTAATGTCTGAGTCTCTCCCTCCCTTATTCCCTTGTGGTAAGGGAGAGGGATTACCAAAGAGTGTCTGTTATAGGTCTTGGGGCAGCCCTGACCCTAAACCATGACAGGGTGTTACCAGGGCCAGGCCAAAAGTAGGACAGCTGCTAATTAGCAAGAACAAAACAGGATAAGTATCCACAATGTGCAGACCTGTGCTTAGGTCCACACATTGACCTTTTTATTTTACTAATGGAGATGATCGTTGAGCAGGAGACATAGAAAGCACACCTCCTTGAAGAGGAAATTTAAAGCCCTTATAGTGCTTCTATGTTATCACAGTCTTGGCTGCTAGGATAGCAATGTCATCAAAGATGGGATGCTGCACTGCATCTTTGCAACCTCATCTGTTTGAAGAGTTGCAAGGTTATAGCTCATACTGCTCAGGACTCAGCATCACGTGACCCCATGGCCAATGAAACAGATTTTATCCACTCTGTCTCTGAAACCTTCGCAGAGCCAGTCTCTGCATCCAATATTTTCAGTATTACAAGGTCCCTTGGCAACATATCACATAGTATTATATGGATTCCTGCAGAACTGAAAACCTCAGCACACGATTTGCTAACAGATGCAGACTAATAAGGAGTATCATGTTATGAGGAGGTAGGTAGAAAAGGGCAGATTCCAGAGACTAGAAGAAGAAAAGTTGCATAAGACATAAAAATCAATTATTTCTTCATCAATAGAACATATCTCAAGTACTTTGGCAAAAGAGTTCTTCAATAGCCAATTTAGATTTATCTATGGCAAGAGAAAGGGGGATAAACTTCAATGGTTTTGAATTTTCTTCCTGAATAAACTCTGTAAACAGTCTTCTCTGCCTCATGCAATGATTAGAGCAAAGAAGTAGCAGTTATCTCTTTGCAAAACCAGAATAATACTATTCAAGTACACTTTTGAAAGACTACAATATTACTAAAAAAGAATTTTGATAAAATCAATCAGCTTCTCTTTAATTAAACCCTTTGTAATGCAAGTGATAAAACAAGTATTCCTTTAACTTGAAGTCAGTTTTTAGAATGGACTTGAGCCAGTCAGATTTCCAATAAAAATATGATGCTGATCATCATATTTTGGAATCTTAATGTCCTAGAATAAATTAGTGTTTGTGGATCATGGCAATGGGAATTTCACACTCTTCTGAAAACTGATTTCGTAGATTTATGTTATTTCCAAGACTGCTGGACTTTTAACAAAGTCAGCTCTTAGAGTACAAAGATCTTAACTGTCCTGTAGAGTTCTTCATCAAATGAAATTTAAGAGGAAGGTCCAAAATGATATAGACAGGTAGTAAGCAATAAGAAAATTTAGATTGGAAATACTGAAACAGATGTCAGTAAAAGTACTGTCAGAATAGAATTTCAGTGCATGAGTCAAAAAAAGGCCCAGTGATGTTTAAGTAAAAGGCAGTGAAGACCAAATATGTCTCCATAACAGTGAAAACAAGTACCTTCATCCAAAATGAAAACCTTCTGTGCTCTGGCCTGGCTGACATCAATCTCTGAGACTCATGAATTTCCCTAGTAATGTCATACTAATAGTCAAACTAAAATGAGCAGAATTCACCCAGATGCTGAATGAGTTGACTGATGTGATTGTGAGTCTTTTCTGAATCGATCAAATTCACGAGGCATGGAAAAATTACCAATAACTGCAAAAAGGTTAATGTTGCTCTCATCTTAGGAAAGACCAGAGAGAGAACTTGGGACAAATGTGTGTCAGCTTCATCTCTGTTCCTGGAAAGATGATGGAACAAGCCCCTACTAATTCAATGTCAACACGGATGACAAATTTGTTGGGACCTGCCAGTGTGCATCCATCAGGGACAAATCATGTTTGATCAGATTGACTACATTCTGTGATGAAAAGACCATATATGAAAACAGATAGAGAACACTGATATAATATCTTGACCTTAATACAGCCTTTAACACCATCTCCAATAGCATTCTCATTTGGAAGCTGAGGGATTATAGGCTAGATAGTTTTCAGTATCCCAGAAGTGTGTCTAATTTGAATTATTTGGGTCAGAAAATAGCAACCTTGACATCCAGTTTGCAACTGGTCAGTAGTGCTGTATTTCAGAAGCTGATGCTTGGGCTGATAGCATTCAGTATCTTCACCACTGGGATGTGGAGTCAAAGTGCAGCCTCAGCAATGTCGCAGACTTTATTGAACTGTGGGGACAGAACAATATGCCAATAGAGTTTCAATCCAGAACGCACAGAGAACTTGAGGATTAGACCAGCAGAAAATTAACAAAGTTTAAGACAGACAAATACAAGGTTTGGATACTGATCCTGACCTGTGGGCTGATGTTCTGTCCCAGCCTTAGCCTGTTCCTGTCCCCAGAAAGGTGCCTGATGCCCAGGGCTGGAAGTGGGACAGTACCTTGCTGCCAGACTCTTCCCTCCCATCACTGCAGAGCCCTCACAGCCCCTAGCCCCCAGGAAGCCCCTGGCCCTCACTGCACTTTGACATATTTTGCACCCAAGATGGGTTAAGCCCACACACTGTTCCAGGGGTACAAACTGTGGGGTGGCAGCTGGAAACCAGCAGTGCCTGAGCTGCCACTGTGCATCCTACATATACGTGACACCCGAGCTGTTTTCTCTACCACTGCTCCTGAATTTATGTATTAAATCTGAGTGGAATGAGTGTGAAACTCAGTGAATTGATTAATAAAAGACTTCAGGAAAATTACCCAGGAGGTTACTATGGGGAGTCAAGTCATTATTACTTTGTCTGTATTTACCCGCAGCAACACCTATGTGTCTTGTTCTTTCATCAGCCAGTTTGTCACAATTTGATCATTGTGGGCAAGACTCCCCTCTGGTGTTTCATAACCCCTCACACGCTTTTTTCTGATAATGTCCCAAAGTGTTTTTAAGGTGAGACATAGGCTTGACTGTCTACTTCTGAATCTATTACTTAACAGATTATTAGTGTTACTTTAAGGTTATACACAGGGGCTACAATTCACAACTCTTAGTCTTCATATATATATATATATATATATATATATACACACACAAAAAAAAACCTGCAGGGATCACCATGATGGTCAGCAAAATGAAATAGTCTTCCATCCACACTGGTATGCCACAGGCAAGTCATTCAGACATTGTCAAAAGGTGATGGGCAGAACATCCCATGTGCTGCTGTCAAAAACAAAAGCACAGTTTTTGGTGCACAGAGGAGAGCAGTTGAGGAGGATGTCACAGCCCAGCACCCGAGGCAGCAAGAACAGTCCTGGCACCAGCTGCTTGTCTGCACGCTGCCGGCAGAGCAACGTGAGCACAGATTAGCTTTGGTACATGAAGTGCAACAGGCTGAGCGTGGATGTGGTGCTGACTGCAGGTCAGCATCACAGCAGTCAGGGTGGTCACCTTATAATCCCCAGTGCAAGGAATGCTGAGGTCAGGCTGCGTTATCAAATGGGCAGGAAGAGATTAATATTTTGCTTTTATTACTTTAATGTTAAAGTATTTGTCTACCTGCAAGAGGTGAAAGATTCTTGCTTTCTACCATGTACTGATGTTACAGGCTGTTAGAGGGTTCTTTCATGATTTGAGTCACAGATGTTACTAAAAGGAAACACAAGGAAAGCTAGAGAATTCTTAAAGTGCCCCTTTGTTCGTTTCACTTTCATTTCAGTAACTAGTTCTTAAAAGCTAACCACAGCACATGCAGAGGCTTTGCTGTTCTGGGACACGAGAGGAAGAAAGCGATGTTGAAAAGAACAATTAAAACATTCTGAAAGTCATTTACTTTTGAGAGAATTCTCATTTTTGGCAACCAGTACAAAGAATTCTGTTAGTTTTTACTGATTTTGTCTCAGCATTAACCCTTGCCTTTTCATATTCTTCCCTTAAGATCTCTTTACATAGCAACAAGCAGGGAGGGCAAACCTGCCCTTGTGATTGTGAAATAAATATTTCACAGTATTTGGAGAAGGGATTGCAAGAGTCAGGACATTTTAAACTGTTATCATTTGCCTTATTAAAGACCACAGACTGGCCAGATTATTAATTGCCAGGTGCTACTCATCTCTAGTCTTGGTTCTACAGTTATCAAATCTGAGAGCAGGAGACACTTGCAGCTTACAAACTTAAAATAGCTCAAAAGTGTGGGTAAAGATATACTTGCTCTGGAGGTACATAAAGTGCTCTTTGTCAATTTTACTCCACAGTGTTAACTGACATACTGCATGCAGTGCTTGACAGTCCTGTTAAAACTTAGTTTAAATGTAATTAAAGACTGAGAATTTGGCTGCTTGTTATGTGGGCCACTCCAGCTTTCATAACATGAAAAGAGGAGGCTTCCAGAGGTGTCAGATCAGACCTCTTCATGACAGAGGCAAAGCTGATAAATACATAGCTCCCATTTTAATTTAATATTCATTTACTCTCTTTACTGGTGACAGGTCTGGAATGCTGAAGGCTGGAAGAACAAATAAGTTTGGATCAGAGCTGTGGAAATAAAGACGTTCACAGGGTAATCTCTGACCTGCCAGTTCAACAGAGTGGGAAGAACTGTGAGAAAGCCTGAATTATTTCATGTTGCATAGACCAAGAAGTTGTATGTTTTCTGTACTGCTCTTGAAGGAATTTTTTGAACCTGTTTCTTTAACATCAGTTTGAGTTTTGCCATTGTCTTTAATGAAAATAAGTTTATGTCTTCTGGATATATTTTGATCTTTCACAATAATGGCTAAATACAAGTCTCGTACTAAAATTTTGAAATCTTGATTTCACTGACATCAAGGGAACCCAGGAATGGATGAGCTGGGATGTACATTATGGGTATATGGTTTATTATCAAAGGCGATGGTACACTGTCATGAACATAACGTGGTTATTCAAAACCACATTTCTGGTAAGTAATTTTCTCCTATAATTAGCTGAGATACCTTACACTGAAGATAAAAGTCAGCCCAAATTCATGGTTTCTTTCTTTGTTTGAGCTGCATAATTTCAGGTAACTTGTATCAGATACTGCATTATGTAACCTGACAAGATATAATGCAGCATTCCCAAATATGGGAAAGCTGAGTGTTATTTCAGCTGTCACGTGTATTTTTGGATAGTAAATTTTATGGTCATTGTTAGTGGAAGAACAAATAGAAAACAGAAGACAACTACTTGTAGACAGTGAAACATTATTAATTTCAGAAAGAGGGGCTGTGTATCTTTCTGCTGTACTGTGATCTGTAACACATACATTTGATGTGTATCTGTTCTACCTATAGTTGCCAAAAAATACAATGGAATCAAATAAAATACCTTCATGCTCAAAATAAAATAAAGAATACAATACCGTGCAATATTAAAAGGTCCCTATATGAATAGTAAAGTAATGACAGGAGGAGGTGGGGAAAAACAGACATCATCATCTGCAAGAGTTGAAAGAGGGTGGGAGTCAAAGACAGCGTGATTATTCTGTGTGGTCAAAGGGATTGCCCTCAGGCTGAGCTCAGGGAGTACCTAGTGGCTATCTGGATACGTTACCTAAGCAAGGTCTGTTAAACTGTTATATACTCCCGAGAAAAGAGTGGGTTGCTCCTTAATACTCAGACTGGATTGTAAACTGCAAGGAACAATTTTAAACTGTCAGGGGAGAGTAACATGTGACCTAATACCCAGCCTTCCATCTCTAGCTACTCTTACTCTGTGCCTGCATGTTTCAGGGGACTCAGAACAAGACACCAATCTCTCTCACATCAGAGGCACTGGAGATTTATGCATGGCTTGGTTGCCATTGCTCTGACAGTCAGGTGTTATTTCAGTAGAGGTGTACTGACACTGTAACCAGACATGAGTTCAGGTTAAAACACCACAAAAATCTTGTTAAAAGGTTGACAGAGGTAAAAGGCACATTCATATACACACCCCAGGATCAACTTTTAAATATTAACTAAAGTTTAGAGCATGGGATGGGGCTGGGGAATTCTGAGACTGCTTATAATTTATGGCCTGCTTCCTGTTTCCATTGAAGTCAAAGACAGAACTCCCATTGCTCCCATGGGAACACATGCTATACTTTCCCACTCATAGCTCTAATATTTTAATGGATTTAAGCATTTTTGCTTTAAAAAATAAAAAAAAAATCACACTCATGCTGACAATTTAGATAGCAAATTTCTTGAAGCTTGATATAATTTGAAATAACCCAGATGTGAAAACCTCTACAAATGAGATTTATAAAGGAAACAAAATGTTAACCTTAATGATGACAACTCTTATGATATCACTAATACCAATAAAGGGAAGAAAAGTTATTTTTTGCAGCTCTGTGGGGACAAAACCATCCAGCTACTCCTGTCTGAAAAATTACTCCCACTAGGACTTCAAAAGATACTGGTCACAACCTCACACACATGGGGATACATTTGTGCTGCTCAGTAGTTCCGAGATATTTTTATGCAAAGCTGTGATTTCAGAGATCACACTGTACATCACACAGCATGTTGGGGAGCTTTCAGAAGGGTAGGTATAGGGAGGTCATGTCATATTTCATGACTCTAGAAGTGTATGCAAGGAAAAGCAGGTGAACCTCTCTATAACATAACCTTACAAAGACCTCAGCCATTTGTGTTTTCTAGCAGCTCTCACACAAAGCTCAGTTTTTCTTTCAGATTTCATTCAATGAGATTCCTGGGCCAAAAGAAACCTCTCATTGGACAGGAAGAGCTGAATAGCTCTTCCTTGCACTGAAGAAAACCACTGAACTGATGAAAGGCCAAAGTCAATCTTGTCCTGTCACCCTTGGGATGAGAGTCTCATCCTGTGCTCTTATTTAATAGGCTAAGTAAATTCATATGCTATTCCTTACTCATCCATGGCCATTGAAAATTTCCATTTTGAAATGCCTGTTTTCACACATTTTACTTTTGTTGACAGTGAAATACCAACCACACTCAGGAATCTCATTTCCCTCTGCACTTTTAGCCAAGCAAAAAAGAGGCAACTACCCTGACAGAGTCATCCGCATGTTAACCTTGTGGGTTTTTTGGTTAGAGGCTCTGTACAAAACCTGTTAGACGAGGTTGCTGAGAAGACACTAAGGCAGTCCTGCTAATGTCCCAGTCCTTCCAGAGGCTTTGAGTATGTAGGGAAGTGAGGAAGGGTCCTTCACTTTGTTCTCACCTCTGAGGGGTGGTGTTTCTACCCTCATATACTTCTTAGATTCAGAAGGTCACTGGTTCAAGGTAAGTAACTGCAAAAAGCAGCATTGCTCTTGGGACAAGTATGCTCATTGGATTATTCTTTTTTATTTTACTCTCCCTTTTCCTCATCTGATGTCAATAGCGCTCTTGTCCCAGAAAATCCAGCTTTCTCTAACCTTTGTGGTAAATATAATCTCCCTTTGTGATATACTCCACTTGGAGAAGTGGAGAGGGAGGTGTTGATTTCTTCTCCTTGGTATCCAGTGACAGGATACATGGGAATGGTTTAAAGCTGCACCACAAGAGGTTCAGACTTGACATCATTAAACATTTATTTACCAAGAGGGTGGTCAAACACTGGAACAGGCTTCCTAGAAAGGCGGTCAGTGTCCCAGCCTGGCAGGGTTTAAGAAACATTTGGACAATGCCTTTAACAACATGCTTTAACTTTTGGTCAGCCCTAAATTGCTCAGGCAGTTGGACAAGGTGTTTATTGTACATCCCTTTCAACTTAAATATTCCATTCTGTTCTACCCTATGCCATGCCATTATTCTGTATAGGTAATGGTTACAGGAAAAAAAAAAATCATACATAAAGAACATATACATAAAGAAAAAATAAGGCACAGCTGGAAAACAAGTTTCTGCTCATAAGGGCAAAGACTTGCCTACAGAAATCAGGCTTTATCAATCCTTTATGTGCATGTTAATGCAATAATAATATAATTAAGATGTGTTTTATGCACAAGACAAACATGCAGGCAAACAGCAGGAAATAATTGGTTGAAGAACTCTCTAAAAAAGTCTGCTCATTAAGAAAGTCATTCTGACATTTTTTAAACTCTCCAGGAGTTAGATAATTAGCTCCCGCTGCATTACAATGACATTTGAACAACTAATTCCTCTAGATCTCTGAAAATGGCAGATAGCCATTGTAATAGAACAGGGGGAAGAGACAATGATTGAAGCTGAACAAATGTTTAAGAAGTGAGATTTTGTTGAAGTTGATGTCCTCCAGAAGTGTATGTTTCAACAGCAATTTTGAAGATCTAAGGATTTCAGAGTATTCCAACCAGCAAACAGGAGAAAAAGATTAATACTCACATTTCGATGTTTCAGATGGGATGTCAGAGACAGATTCAAAATCTTAATCCAACTTAAATAGTAAAATATCTATCCTGAATCATAAAACAGAGTTAAAGAAATAGGAACATACAGTGAAGTTGAAAGAACCCTCTCATATAAAGCCATTTCTGGTTTTGACTCAAAACCTAGTAGCACTTCATTTTATTTTGTAATTTTGTTCCAAACTAGAATCAAAATTTCAAACCTTGAGAATTCCTGAAAAAGTGTTTCTCCTGCACAGCTTTGTATACAGTATGTATTATTATTTTTATGACTGTGATGTTACACATCACACTTTAGCCAATGTAAAATTCCATTGTTTTGATTTTACTAGACAAGCATGCTTCCAGACTAGAAGAAGAATGGAAATGTGAAACAGTCATCACTGCAACTTTTAACTTATTCCTACAGGGGTATTGTAGGCAGGACTCCACTTATTTAAAGGTATACAGAGCTGCAAGCCCTCAAATGGCCACTGTTTCCCATCATTATCTTCTCTCATGAAAGCACACGTTCTTCACAGACTGTCTCTGAGCTGCTGAACTGATTTTAGCTGACTGCATTGGCACCATTTCCTTGCAGGGATTCATTCACTGTCCCAGCAGTCAGCATAAAACACTTTGCTGTGGCAGCTCCATCTGGCAGTAACTGGGCCACTGTCTCAGCCAAGTCATGCCCCAGACATGATTTAGACAAATGTGTTACAACAGAAGTTTTTCCAATACGTTCAATTTTTTATTCCCTCCTATCCTTCAGGGATTTTGTATTAGAGTATTAAACACTTTCATGGGTGACAATAATGAGGTCTTGTGTTTTCAAAATGGGTAGCTCTGTCAAGTGTCTCTCTATCTGTTAAAATATACTATATGTTAAAATAGTCCAATACTGGACTATTTTGAATTTGTAACTTTCTGGTAGAACCAGAAGTTGATTCAGACACTGCAAAAATAAATATGCCTGAACAAATACACTCCTGGGTCATACTATACTTCTCAAGTGTTCTCTCTTTCCTCACTTTCGTGTCTTCAGGTTTTTCTAAGCCTTTGGAAAAAAATGTAAAGAAAAATATCACATTTTGCATCCACCATGGAATCAATCATGTTGCAAAGTCCATGAAACAGAGACAATGTTTGTTCTAAGGGCAGAAGTAATGTAGATGCCTCAGCCTGTCACTACATCATAACTTGGAGATCATTAACTTTGGCTATAGTGCTCTGAAGATAAATGTCACATCCCTGCACAGGCTTGATGTAGAGCAAGTGGGATAACTGCAAGCTCGCAGACCTTGTCTCCACTGCAGCACACCAGGCATAGCCATTATCTCCTTCCCTTCTCCCTCACACCTTCAGTGTGTCTCACTGTAATAAAGTGTTACTATGAATACATACGCAACTCTCATATTACTTTATATTCAGTTATGACTTATTTACTTTCTATGAGGTTTTGAAAGGCAAATACTGAACTAGCAATAACTCCATTTTCAAGTTGCAAATTAAGTAGGCTCCAAAAATACTAAGAGGAAGTGTACTCATTTCTAACAGGAAAGGACAGCAATTCTGATCAACTAATAAATTGAAATAGAGTAAATTGTTATATTTTATTTTCTCTCAGAAAGTGCTACAAGAGAATGGGTCACAATCAGCTACAAAGAAAAAACCCTTTGCCTGATAAACTGATTTTCAGGTATTAAAAGACCACAGAATGTTATGAAAGTAGTGTGTTGGAATTAAATTTTGATAAAACATTTGATATTCTATGTCACAAAATGGCTTGGGTAAATATATCAAGCTAAAACCTGACTTATTAAAGATATAAATGTAGATTTAGAGCTGGACAAAAGAGCAAGTAAAGGATTATAATAAAGAAGAAATAACACATTTGAAGAGAGGGTGAGTGCAATTGGCAATTGCCATTACAGAACATCTCCATCTGGAAGCTGAAGTGTGAAGAGGATGGGTGAAATTCTGAGACAGCACTGAATTGGAAGAGGTGTTAGTACTAGCTGTAAAGTGATGGGGTAGGGGAAGCAAATTCTTTGTTTGCATAACTGTAAATCTCAAGGAAGGGAATAATTTCATGAGGTACAGAAGAAAGAAATCTCGGAAAATTAATGCAACATTTTTTTTTTACAGCAAAACAGACATAACCCTCCAAAGTACCATGCAGTACTTGTGAAGCTCAATGAACGAGCAAGCATTCTTTGGCTTGTACCTGTGAGGAGGTAGCACAGATGAGACAGGCCTTCCGTAGGCAGCTGGGCTGCAGTAAATCTTCTGGAACTTTATAGCAACTAGAAGCTGCTGAAACAAAAAATAAACATGACCAACACATAAGCTAAAATAATAGGTCTAAATGTATTTGTCTTGGAGAAGGAACAAGTAAGGATGAGACCTGGTAACAGTCAACATTTTTGACAGGTAAGGCCATGAACAGTGAAAAAGAAACTGTTTAGGGAGTCTGAAGATAAAACTAAGAATGAAGCTTGAGTATCTCAAAGCCCTCTCACATGGAGTCACACTAGTCTGCAAAAGAGTCAAAGATACATTATATTGAAGGCTTTAAACATGACTGAATAAAACATCAAGACTTCAGAAAATGCATGCTCTAAATCAGGCCTCTGCATGGATATGTAGCTGATAAACCATTTCTATCCATTTTTGTGCCTGTTACAGGCTGCTTTGTCTTCAGTCCAGCCCTGGAATCCTCACTGCATTTTCTCACCAGTAGCTGCTTACTTCCTTCCCTCTTCCTGCATCTCTATCCACGAGAAAGGAACACTAGTATTTCTAGGCCAAAATACTATTATTGTCCTCTGGTTTCAATTCTTGAAAAGCTGCATCTTTTACAGCAGAATGTGTGTCTGGAGAAAGTCCTTCCTACAAACTGCTCCATACACTCAAGGCCACCTGGACTTAAAAGCACACAGCTGCAACCTTCAAGATTCACCTGTCCCTAGGTTGGTTTTAATATTAAGCTTTTCATAATTTGCATGGCATGAATTTTTGTGGCTTATAAATCTAATTTATTCATTTTATTCATCTGCATGTTTTTCTTATAATAAGCTGAAGGGCTTCGTGAATTTTAAGCAAGTTTATTACTTCAGCAAAGGTTGTCCTAACTGCCTTGCTGGATTGGTGTTAGAAGGGTTTAAAAGCCTGGCAAAGATTGGTGTTTGTCCTCTCCATTAATCGATTTTAGCACCCCATTTGCTGTATCATTTTGTATCACATATGATCATTGGTGTTGTCTGCCCTGCCTTAAACAAAGACCGACCACTGTCTTGTCATAAAAAGTTCATGCTTACAAAAATTTCCAAGATGATGTTTTATCACCTTGTATAAAAGCACTGAATAATTATTTTTAAATATTAAAATTCTTAATATTGCTAAAAGTTATTTTTAAATAAATATACCTCAGGTACTTCTTAAATATAGTTTCTTACTTATTATAGTCAAGTATAATCAATCATTCAAACCATGCAGTCACAAATTACTGTGGTTTGCAATGAGGTCTTGGACATCTTCACATTTTCTAAAATAATATTTACTTTTAATATCCTGAACAACATGTATTTCAAGTGGCAGAAATAAAGTGCCTGGGATATATATAGTAGAAAGAGTTCATTTACAGGCAAAGGTGGCTGGAACAGTTGAAAGAAAATAGTACAGTGGAATTAAGTGCTGAGAGCTGCAGTAATGTGATGCTTCAGACTTCTTCTGTCCATATATCATGTAAAACCTACAGAGCCTTTTCTCTGGGCTAGACAGCCTTGTTTTCAGGCCTGTGCTCTCAGGATCTTGTCCTAACCCCAGGTAAAGGTGATGTCAGCCCTGTTCTTGGCATACTGATTTCCACCCGTGCACATGCACACACACAAAATTGGACAGGATTAAGATGAGTTCTAAGAGCAATTAAAATCACTGATAGACCAGTGGGGAAAGAATTAAAACAAGTGTAGCTTGCTTTGTCTCACCAATGACAAAAAAAAAAAAAAACACATCCAAGAACCTGAACAGGAAAAATAATAAACAGTTATTCGAAGCCTACAAACGAATGATATTGCATTCTTTTATTTTTGTCAAGTATCTCATTTTGGGAAGGTGAGAAGGAAAGATCCTGCAGCTGTTTCATCTCCTGCTTTTATTCTCCTTTCTGCTGAGCCTGAACAAGCACAGCCTGACTGCTGGATAGATTGTCTGTCCCAGTTGAGTAGTCTCTGCTTTTCCAATGCACCTTCTAGAGATCCTCTGTACTACTCACTGGGCAAGACCTAACCCACCTTGAGTATGGCTTCTATCTTCCAAGTGGCTCCTGTTATTTCAGCTATCTTTTCTGAAACAAGAGCTCATCTGTTTCTTGATGTTTACATTAAATCAAGGGCAGCTATTTTGCCACCACATTCAGGTTTCTGTACAGCATTATATAGCCACCATGCAGATGGCTTCCCCACATTCTGATAAAATATATGCAGTTAACAGCCAGAAGCTTCTGTTCATACACAGTGCTAGTAAACATGCTACATATTGAAAATCTCTCCAATTCCAAGGCTCCAGTTCTCTCCTGTACAGATAAATCACTCTGAAATGTCTTATCTGTGTGAAATACCTTACAATGGGAAAAGTGTTTATTTCACAGCTGAATAAATCCTGAAGCATTTGGCAAGTGCTAATATAATGTGAGCCATGGAGTATCATGGCACAAAGGATTCACCATTCCTATTAAATACTGCACAGCCTACTGTCAGTAAAATGCACTCTTGCATAGGTAAAACTCTTCAGGAATAAACAGCTCTTCTAGAGGCAAAATTATAAACAGAAAGTGCGGGTATGCCTCAGTCTGTGAGCAGGGGAAAAAAAATCAAATACTTCTTCTCATAAAAACTCATGTGCATTGTAAACGACAGAACTTTTCAAGAGCTGAAGACATTAAATGTCACCACCAGCAGGGTATACACGTTAGCCCGATAAAAAGCATACGTCTGCCTGCAGCCCAGTGAAGTGAATAATGTTGTAAGTTTGGCAGGTACCTCTGTGCTGCTGACAAGGATCACAGCCAATCTCTCACAGCAGCTCCCAATGAGCCAGTGAAAACAAGAGGACTTGAGCTGAGCCCACCTAACACCAAACCACAGCAGGCTGAGGGGTTTTAACTATCTCAAGAACCCAAGTGTCTGATAGACCTGCAGTCTCTGAGCCACCTCTTCATAATTCTCTGTAATTTTGGCTCTTCAACTCCACTGCGAAGAATTTCACAGAAACATCCACTTTCAATCTCAGAATTTAAGAGTGGGCACCCTCATTCATCCCCTTTAGGCAATCTTACAGAACTATTCTCTCCTCTGAATCATGAGCCTCAATGAAGCAGTCTTCACAGATGCATCTTTTAATCAGATGTCTGATTAGACTGTGTACTGTAACTAAAGGATGCTTGGGTCAGGTACAGTAATAAAAAGAGTAAAAACATGATCTAACAAGCCAAAAGAACCACTAGTAGAAAACACCTTGACCTTCCAGAAATAAATATTCAATTTTACATGCTTGAATTCCTGAAAACAACATACTGGAACAGTACAATTCTAGCTAAATCAGCAACGAGTCCCACATCAATTTTCCCTGCAAGTAGAAGAAAAAACAACTGTCACCTATGTTACAACAGAATTAGTGCCCAGTTTAACATATATCCATAATATGAAGCAGATTTTCACATATTCTTTCCCAGTGTCTGTGGCTTTCATGTAGCTCTGCTGTTTCATGTTTCCACAAAAGTGACAAACATACATGCTTATTTTCCTCCTTACAGAAAACAAGTTTGAAGTTGTCAGTCTCAGGTTATGCATATATGGCCCTGCCCTAAAAAGACTGAACTTCAGGTTGAGTGTGACACCATATCTTCCTTTTCAAACCTTATATTTTATTGTCAATAAGCCTGCTAAGATGCCATATGACAGCCTGAGGATAATAATCCACTTCCTTAACCCTTTGTTCCTGTACAGGAGATTGGATAAAAGTTTCCCTGGGTGATTTCTGAAAGCAAAAGCGAACCAGCATATACAAAAGAGCGATTCCTAGGGAAAAATGTGTTGTACACAGAATAATGTGGTGTGAAATCATATTATGAGCAGAAGCTTTTGCTCCATGCTGGTCCTGAGTGATTTCAGTTTACAGAGTTTTTATAAGGAGAAAGTGTTAGTTACAGATAGATTAGCTTATAGGTTTTGCAAAAATGAGAACAGTAGCTTTTTGACTAGTTACCTTCCACATGAAGAAAAGCCAGTCAGCATTTGACTTATGGATACTTTTCACATTCGTGCAGCAATCGTGGACTTGGACTCGGGTCTGAAATGTTGAGTGTGTATTCCCAAAGGGCATGAACTGAAGAATGAGACTCATGTTGAAAGAGAACTGAATTTTTTGTTTCCTTTTTAGATGGAGGACTGCTTAAAGCACTTTTTGACTCAGTCAGGTGCTGAGGTTTGCATGCATAGCAAAGCATTCATCTCATATCACGTGGGGAAAAAATTTTAAAGACATTTGTCTTCAAGTTTAATGTTTATATCAAAATATTTTTGTAAAAAAATACTATTTAACATTTTTTACTATGATCCATTGTCGTACACTCAACAAGGAACAAATAACTGGAGAGCTCAGACACCAGCCTTCTCAACAGTAATGCATGACTTCAAACCCAGACCTCAAAGGTGACAGTTCCTTAAGACATCCTTTATGAAGCTACACAAAGACCTTCAGCCTGCAGTAAGGGAGGAAATGTTTTTCTTACCCCATGGAAGTCTGAGGTTCCATAAATGCATTTTACTCTCTGTTGGGAAGACTAAAGACTGCAATAGCATGGGGAAGAAAAACAAAAAGCTGCTGGTCCCAGAGTTCTTGGCATTTGCCTGTGCATGTCTGGTGGCTTCAGACACATGGATGGCTCAGTGCAGGGGGCCAGCTTGCTCTGGGGCAACCTCACAGGCTGCCCCACAGGGGAAAACTTGAAGCTCATCTTGAATGCTCTGTCAGAGCTGATGTACTTCCCACAATGTTCACTAGTGTCTACACATCAACATCTTGGAGGAAAAAGGGCTTGATTCAAAATTCAGCTGTACTCCCACTTCCTTTTTGGACAGTAATCAATATCAAGCACTATAATCACACCACAACTCAAGAGAACCAGTCTAGGGACTGAGCGCAAGGGTCAGCAGACAGTTCAGATACAGCCCAGACCTCTACGAGACTCAATGCATGCAAGAAAAAGAGGGAGCGCATGAGTTTGTATACATCTTTGAGCACCTCGGAGCAAAAATAAAGCCCAGCTGCCTATTCTGGCTTATATCCATAGCTGCCAGCATTTAAAAAATGTTTTCCAAGTGTTTTTTTCAATTTCCCACACTGAGAGAAGAAGAGGAAATTTTTCAATCTGAATGACTTATTTCATGAAAAAGGGTAACTAACAAACAGATAAATAAAGTGCCTGTGTGTATGTGTGTGAATATGTGATCCTGCCTCAATAAGTGCACAAGAGAAAGGAAATACTTTCCCCTTTGGGTCTGAATTAGCAGGTGGAGCAGCTGGTTCCTCACAGCTGGGCAGCAGGTAAAGTCATCTGCATTTTATCTGTGCTCAGAAAAACTGTTTAGAGGAAAAAAAAAAAAAAACCACACGATTGCTTTTTTGGTTTACTTTTTACCTTGTAAGAACTACTGTAGAGACAACTACTTCTGTAAATTAAAGGTCTGATTTTTTTACAGCTGGCTGAAGTTTTGAGTAGGAGATACCACTCTCAAAGAAGAGTTTGAGTTCTATTTTTTTTTCCCCAGTATATTTTCATTTATACTTTCTGAATTTTGCAGAAAATAGAAGTTATTACAGTGTCCCAAGCTCACATGTAAAATATGACCACAATTAAACTCATCTTATGTTTGACATATTCATCTATTTAAGATATTATCTCATCCCTTTAAGACGGTTTAAATGATATCAGCACAGTTTTGCAAATTTCACCTAGGAATAATATAAACTAAGATCACGCAGAGGAAATGTTCTTCTTACCTCCCCTCTTGTTGCTGAAATACTATCCCATGTTCCTTAATTTTTTTTTTTTTTTTGCCAGTTTATATTAACATACTTCAAAATAGCTTTTACATTGTATAATATGTTGAAGCAATTCCTAGAAAAGTTTGCTTTATGAACTTCTGGTTTCCTATAGATTGTTGTTATAAAGTTTGTTTGTTTTTTTTTTAAAAAAAAACAGGATAACAAAAGAATATAGTACACAAAATCTGAAAATATCTTGAAATAAAGCTATCAAAAAATAAGGTGGTATTTTTTGTGCAATTACATTTGCATAGTAGCAATTGTCGTGTTTTTAGCGCTTGGATTCAAGTCAGAGAAGCAGCTAAAGTTTTTAGCTATTTACCATTCTTTCACACAAGCCCTGAGTTACTTTTAGCTTCACAACTTGTAGAAACTCTTGAGAGAAGACCTTTAGAAATGCAGATGACTCAATTCCGATTCTAGCTGACAACCAAAATTTCCAGTCACTTGTGCAAGCAAGCCTTCCAAAGGCATTTCAAGCTCAAAGCAAAGCAGAAAATGGATGTGATCTGAAAGTTAAGATAAAGTTTGACTTGTGGTTAACAGTCTAGCCTGAGCAAAGCCATTCTGCATAGCTCTGGATGTAGAGCTGACTGCTGCTTTAAGCAGAGACAGCTCTAATATGCCTCCTAGTCTGACTGTTGAAAGGGTGCTAGACCTTGAGCTCTCATTAAGTTTAGGAACTCAAAGAATGTATGTTGCTGCAGATGCACTGTTCTTTTCTGTTGAGGTTCTCTTTTCTGCAGAACTGTGTATTCCGTTCTTTTTATATGAAAATAAACCATGTAATTTCCCAATTCAATCAGGGACAACACATTGTTGCGTGTAGAAGTAACAGGCAGTGAGGTGGGTCGAGAACTGGCTGCACAACAGAGCACAAGTGATGATCAATGGTGCCAAGTCCAGCTGGAGACCTGTAACTAGTGGAGTCCCCCCGGGATCAGTGCTGGGTCCAGTCCTGTTCAACATCTTCATTAACGACCTGGATGATGGCACAGAGTGTCTGCTCAGCAAGTTTGCTGATGACATGAAACTGGGAGGTTTGGCTGACACACCTGAAGGCCGTGCACCCATTCAGGGAGATTTGGACAGGCTGGAGAGCTGGGCCAAGAGGAACCTCATGAGGTTCAACAAGAATAAGTGCAGAGTCCTGCACCTGGGAAGGAGTAATAAAATGCACCAGTACAGGTTAGGAGGTGGTCTGCTAGAGAGCAGCTCTGTGGAGAGGGACCTTGGAGTCCTGGTGGACAACAAGTTGCCCATGGGACAGCAGTGTGCCCTTGTGGCCAGGAGGGCCAATGGTATCCTGGGGTGCATTAAGATGAGCGTGTCCATCAGAACAAGGGAGGTCCTCCTCCCCCTCTACTCTGCCCTCAGAGTAGAGACCTCACCTGGAGTATTGTGTCCAGTTCTGGGCTCCCCATTTCAAGAGGGACAGCGATCTACTCAAGAGAGTTCAGTGGAGGGCTATGAGGACAAATGGTGGACTGGAACACCTGCCTTATGAGGAAAGTCTGAGAGACCTGGGACTTTTTAGTCTGGAGAAGAGAAGACTTAGGGGGGGATCTAATTAATGTGTATAAATATATGCAGGCTGGGTGTCAGGAAGGAAGGGGTAATCTCTTCTCACTTATGCCCTGTGGTAGGACATGGGGTAATGGTCACAAGCTGGAGCACAGGAAGTTCCATCTCAACATGAGGAAGAACCTCTTTACTGTAAGGGTTTCAGAGCACTGGAACAGGCTCCCCAGGGAGGCTGTGGAGTCTCCTACCTTGGAGACTCTTAAGACCTGTCTGGATGTGTTCCTGTGTGACCTGCCCTAGACTAGATGGTCCTCCTCTGGCAGGGGCTTGGACTTGATCTCTGGAGGTCCCTTCCAACCTCTAACATTCTGTGATTCTGTGACCACTGTAGTCCAGGGAATTCTATCTCCTGGTCCAGGGTTTTGACAACAGTGAAGAAAGCTGCTATTTTAGTATTTTGTACTTATCACGTTCAAGGTTATGTGAAAACTGTTGCAGATACTCCCTAATATCTGAAAGATCAGGCAGCAGCCAAATGCGCTTACAACTCCCTGACATGTATACTACAGTCAGAAGAGCAGATGGAGAATGTGATAGGTCTTGTCTAACCAGGAAGCCTGACCTGGTACACGTGGACTCTGTTCAGTGTTAACCTGGGCTGATCCACCTTACAGAGCCTAATTCAGGCTTAATCTAAAGGAAAATATTTTATTTCAGTTGACTGAAGTCTTTTCAGTTTCAAACAAAAGTAATATATTTTTTATCTTTTTTTTTAAATGCAACTTCAGTAACTCTTAGTAAATAAAGCTGAGTATATTCCAAGAATCATTGAATCATTTTGGTTGGAAGAGACCTTTAAGATCATCAAGTCCAATTGTTAACCTGACACTGTCAAGTGACCACTAAACCATGTCGCTAAGCACCACATCTGCACATCTTTTAAATCCTTCCAGGGATGGAGAAACCTCCACTTCCCTGGGCAGCCTTTTCCAGGGCTTTACAACCCTTTCTGTGAAATATTTTTTCTTAATGCCCAATCTAAACCTCTCCTGGTGCCATTTGAGGTCATTTCCTCTTGTCCTACCACTTATTAAATGGGAGAACAAATAGAACCCAACCTCACTACAAACTCCTTTCAGGTAATTTTAGCCTGTGGTAAGGTGTCCTCTAAGCCTCTTTTTCTTCAGGCTAAACAACCCCAGTTCCCTCAGCCCCTTCTCACAAGACTTGTTTTCTAGGCCCTTCACCATGTTCTTTACCCTTCTGTGGATGCACTCCAGTACCTCTGTGTCTTTCTTGTAGTGAGGGGCCCAAAACCGAACCCAGTACTTGACGTGCAACTTCACCAGTGCCAAGTACAGGGGCATGATTACTTCCTTAGTCACACTATTCCTGAAACAAGCCAGGATGCTATTGGCCTCCTTGACCCTTCAGGCACACTGCTGGCTCATGTTCAGCCAGGTGTCCACCAGCAGCCCCAGATCCTTTTCCTCCAGGCAGCTTTCCAGCCACTCTTCCTGAAGCCTGTAGTGTTGCCTAGGGTTGTTGAGACCAAAGTGCATGACCCAGCATTTGGGCTTGTTAAACCTCATTCAGCTGGCCTCAGCCCATCAGTCCAGCCTGTCCAGATCCCTCTATAGAGTCTTTCTACCCTCAAGCGGATTAGAACTCCCAGTCAACTTGGTGCTGTCTGCAAACTTACTATGTCCTTGATCACTGCAACCAGATCATTGATAAAGATCTTAAACAGAATTGGTCCCAGTACCAAGCCCTGGGGAACACCACTTGTGACCAGCTGGCAACTGGACTGAACTCCATTCACCACCAATCTCTGGGCCTGGCCATGCAGACAGTGTTGTATCCAGTGAAGTATACTCTCAAAGCCATGAGTAACAAGTTTATGCAGAAGGATGCTGTGGGAAACTGTGTCAAAGGCTTCACTAAAGTCCAGGTAAACAACAACCACAGCCTTTCCCTCACCCACTAAGTGGGTCACCTTGTCATAGAATGAGATCAGGTTAGTCAAGAAGGACTTGCCTTTTGTAAGCTATAGTCCATACTTGTGTGTACATGAAGGATGGAATGAAGTATGCAACTTACTCAAGATTTTTTTTCTTTCCACTTCATCAACAGCCACTTTTTTTTTAGCACTTGCCATCTGCTTTTAATTAACAAAAGCAAACAGTGATTGATAGATAGATACTGTGTCTCATAAGAGTCACAAGTTGTCAGCTTACAGGTGTGGTGAAAACTAAGAACAGATAAAACAGATTCCTCAACTGGGAGAAAGTTCTTTATAGCCTAGTTTATGTGACTTTAGACCTCCACTGGATTTATAGATTTCATTTCTAAGGCTGAAAACAGGATTTTACTTCTCCCCTTACATAAAGTAAACAAACTGCTTGGAAAGAATTAAAAAAAAAAAAATAATAAAACCCCTTAACTAAGATTAACACTATTAAAAAAGGATGCTGGTTAAAACCAGAGAGCTTTAGAAAAGAATATGGATGAAACAGAGCAATAACCTGCAATGAAACAAACCAATTAATTTTACTGAAAAAATAGCCAGCATAGCAAAGTAGCGTAAGTTTAAGTCTTTTCTCAAGAACATGAAAAGCTGCTAACTGGAATGTATCTGTCAGTGAAGAGCAATACATGTAGTCTTAGAAATTTCGCTACTGCCATTTACAAAGAAAAAAAATGAAACCTAGTTGGCTTATCAGCATAGAAATTCAAAAACCTATTTTAAAAAAACCTTACATGTTATGCAGAAGAGAGGGAATCACCATGGCACTATAACTACACTGCATATCGTAGAAATGAAGCTATAAAAAAAAAAAAAGCTTATACTGGCTGTGCACTTTTTAGAGGAACAGTAGAGAAAAAAAGTACTCTGTTGCTGAAGAGCACTGATATCTCTGGGTTTTGAACTGCAATCTTGTTTTTCATGCCACTTTCCACCATCTCATCAATTATTCTCCACTAATAGGTGCTAATAACTGCTAATATTTACTAAAAAGGTAAAGAATTCCAGCATTTTCAAGAAAGAGTTAAGTAATTTAGAGACAATCCTCCTTACAGATACTCTAAGTTAAGCTTTCCACTCTAGATGGAAAAAAAAAATTAAGCCTTTCATGACTAAGTCTGTGAAATATGGTTTTCTTTGCACTTCTGTGAAAACAAAACCTTTCATTCACCTTTGCAAACAGTGATTTAGTAAGTAAACAAGCTTTTAAAAACTCATCTTCTCAGAAAAAAAATCAGAACAACTATTCCTATTGAAACTTTTTAAAACTGATACATTCTTAAATGGGTTTTATATTCAATAGCATAGCTTTTTTTCTTTTTTTAAGTGAAAAACTTTATCTAAAGAATTTCTGACCAACTAATCCTTCTCAAACCTTCCCAAAATCAATTAAGCTAAAATAAAGAGGCATAACCTCATCTCTGTATAGTGGTTTGTGGTTTTAGTTCACTAGAACCAGACATGGTATTTTGCTGTAAAACTTTTCTGCTAAATATTCTTTGTCATGACATGCCAGCAGGGGGAAAAGGGGTATTTTGAGAGAGGCAAGATAAGAAATATTATTACACAAATTATATAAAAAATGTACCTTTGGGTAATTTTTCTACTTCCATGATTTTCATCTATAAAGAATAAATTTTGATCTATTCCACCAACATAACATTAGTCAAAATACAACCATAATAAATTCAAATGAAACATAAGTGTGAGAAGTTCTATTGAACAGTGTTTTGCACTGACAAATAATTACATTTAACCTTTTAAATATCACTATTAAGAAATCTACTTTCTTAATCTGCAGTTATTCAAGAAACTATTTTAGTTGGCTTTAGGTTTTAAAAGCTCCAAAGTGTTTCTAAAATTTTTGGAAAATATTGCCCTCTCAGAAGAGTTCTGAAAATCATTGAAACAACATCACCTTAAAGTTTTTCAAATTTTCCATGTATCCTAACCAAGCTCTGCAGAACTTCAGTGTATGTGAAGTTCAGAGACTGAGTGACAAGATGGGTCTGAAAATTAATCTATTTTTCCAGCTAGCACAGTCCCTCTACCATTTTTATTTCCTTACACCTTTAGACCACCATGATTA
>NW_008604935.1:4918-29394 GCF_000691845.1 Merops nubicus | reverse complement strand
TGCTGTGTTAGGCAAGAGAAAAACAGCCCTAAACTCAGTGGGACTAGATACATCAGTAAAATACACCTGATATAAAATTCATAAAAAAACTCAGTGTCCCAGGAAGTAATGTAAGAAGCTGTATCAAAGATTTCTGAACATATGCAATAGCTGTAATTGGTGAAATACAATGCTTCCGAATTATGTGAATATGTCTTGAAAAGCCTGGGGAGTAGTGGTAATAATTCAAGGCATCTGTTACCACTGTCCACCTGCAATTAATGACACTTCTTTGTAGCCTTAATCAAAATTTGGATGTATTTTCCAGCAGGCCAATTCCTTTACCTTTCCATCACCACACATACAGAATTATAGAGTGCTTGGGGTTGGAAGGGACCTCCAAAGGTCATCTAGTCCAACCCCCCTGCAGTAAACAGGGACATCCACAACAAGATCAGGTTGCTGAGAGTTCCATCTAGCCTGACCTTGAATGTCTCCAGGGATGAGGCCTCCACCACCTCTCTGGGCAGCCTGTTCCAGTGTTTCACCACACTCTTAGTAAAGAGCTTCTTCCTAATACCTAATCTAAATCTACACTGCTCAATTTTAAAACCATTGCCCCTCATCCTATCGCTACACACCCGTGTAAGCAGCCTTTCCCCAGCTTTCCTGTAGGTTCCCTTTAGGTAGGTACTTGCTCACATAGTACTCTTCTGCAGGCTGAATAATCCCAGATCTCTCAGCCTGGCGTCACAGGAGAGCTGCCCCAGCCCTCTGATCATTTTTTGCAGCCCTTCTCTGGACTCGCTCCAACACCTCCGTGTCCCTCCTGCGTTGAGGGCTCCAGAGCTGGATGCAATACTCCAGGTGAGGTCTCACTAGAGCAGAGTAGAGGGGCAGAATCATGTCTCTCAATCTGCTAGCCATGTTTCTTTTGATGCAGTCCAACGTATGGTTGGCCTTCTAGGCTGTGAGCACACATTGCCAGCTCATGTCCAGCTTATCTTCCACCAGTACCCCCAAGTCTTTCTCCTCAGGGCTGCTCTCAAACACATCATCCCCCAGCCTGTACTGATGCTAGGGGTTGCCCCAACCCACGTGTGGGACCTTGTACTTGGACCTTGTTGAACCTCATGGGGTTTACATGGACCCACTTCTTAAGCTTGTCCAGGTCCCTCTGGATGACATCGTGTCCCTCTGGTGTGTCAACTGCACCACTCATCTTGACATCATCTGCAAACATGTTGAGGGTGGACTCAATCCCCCTGTCTATAACATTGATGAAGATATTAAACTGTACTGGTCCCAGTATGAACCCTTGAGGGACACCATTTGTCACTCATCTCTATTCATGATGAGCCATTGACCACTACACTCTGGATGCAACCATCCAACCAATTCCTTATCCACCAGAACAGACCACCCATCAAATCCATGTCTTTCTGACTTGGAGAAGAGGGTGTTGTGCAAGACTGTGTCAGATGTCTTGCAGAAGTCCAGAGAGATGACACCCATAGCTCTTCCTTTGTCCTCCATTGTAGGAAGCCACTAGACTGGTCAGGCAGGACTTGCCCTTAATAAAGCCATGCTAGCTATCTCAAACCACCTCCCTTGTCCTCCATTTGCCTTAGAATAGTTTCTAGATCTGTTCCATGATCTTCCTGGAGAAAAGTGAGGCTGACAGGTCAGTAGTTAACAGGGTCTTTTTTCTATCCTTTTTAAAAATGGTTGAAATGTTTCCATTCTTCCTGTCACCAGGGACTTCATCTGACTGCTATGACTCTTCAAATATCCTGAAGAGTGGCTTGGCAACTACGTCAGCCAATTTCCCCAGGTCTCTGGGCTGCATCTCATAAGGTCCCATAGACTTAAGTATGTTCAGGTTCCTCAGGTGGCCACAAGCTTTATTGCCATTTACAGTGGGATGGACTATATTGTGGTCCTTTAACCCAGGAGGTGTGAGTTGAGAGTTTGCCAGTGAAGATGGAGGCAAATATGTTGTTGAGAACCTCAGCCTTCCTCTCATCTGTTGTTACTAGTTTGTCATTCTTGCTCATCATGGCAGGGAGGGACACTTTCTTTAACGTTCCTTTTCTGGCTGACATGCCTGTAGAAGTCTTTCTTGTTATTCCTTGCATCCATTGCCAAGTTCAGCTCCAGCCACATCTTTGTCTTCCTGACCTCATCCCTACATTGTTCACAAGATACCTGTCCCTGCATCTGCTGCCTGTGCAGTTCCTTCTTGTGTTTTAGTTTTGCCAGTAGGTCTCGACTCAGCCGTACTGGTCTCTTCCCTTCCTTGCTTGATTTCTTGCACCTGGGGATCTAGAGCTCTTGGGCTCTATAGAAAGTCTCCTTAAAGATCTGCCAGCATTCTTCTGCTTCCTTTTCCTTGAAGACTGTCTCCCAAGGGGTCTTACTGACTAATTCCTTGAAAAGATGGAATTTTACTTTCCTGAAATTCAGGGTCCTGCCTATGCTCCTTATCTAACCCATATCCCTTAGGGCTGTGAATTCCTTTGTGAGCCATTCCATCACCACTGTGCTGGGAATGGCAATTACCTTTGTGGCAAGTGTCTGTACATTGTGTATGGGGACCTAGATGCAAAAAAACCCAAGAGAGTAACATCAAATCTAAGGCAAGAGTTTGATGAGGCCTAGACAATCCTGACTCATTTATGATATATATTGTTCACACTGACCTCTGCCTAGCATGACTTTTGGGTATCCTTCACTTTTTGCATCTCCACAGTTCTTGCAGGATGGAGGCCTGTGAGGGGTTTAGGACTGAATCAACCACTGAAACGACAAGGGAGGTAGTTTTACCCAGATACAACAGGGTTTTTTCTACCTCTGTCAAAAGCATCAGGATTCCTGCATTTTTAAGAAATCAGGTGGAGCATTGTGACAATTCCCGTTAAAAATGTCATAGTTGTTTCCCCTCCAATATCCAACACCTCAAAAAAGCACAGAGATAAACATATACTCTGATGAATCCAATTCTAATTCTCACACTTCTCCATTACATAGAAATAACAGTAAGAATGGAAAGGAAAAAAAGCTGTTATATGTGTTCCAGCTATGAATGCTTGGGCATAATGAAACAAAATCATCCTGATAAAATGACAAAACAAACAGGCAGGTTAAAATAAACTGTTCTTTAGTAAGCTTCAGTTAATTCAAAAACATTATATCCACTACAGTGCACAAAAGTCTCTTCTGTGGACAACTTATATTGATGTATTTCAAGAACAGCATACTTCCTAAATTTGGCAGGTACAAGGAAGAGCGATGCAGTTTCATTTAAATCCCAAGACACTTTAATACAATTCACATGATGCCTGTGAAGTATCATTACAACTTGCCAGTTCAGAGCAAATCCCTCTCTTTGAACACCTTGTTGTGATGATAGCTGCCTGCCAAGAAAGCTCTCAACAGATGGATTGAAGCTCTGAATAATGTCTTTCTTGACTTAGAGACGTCTTTGACACCACTTTCACAGTAAGACTTGTAAATCCTTCTGTAATTTTGGGGAAGGATAAGAGATGTGTCTGCAAATGCACCTGATCAAAATATAAGCCATTCCAGAGGTATTTCTTAATCTCCCTTCCACGTTTCTCAAAAGATAAAGTGTATTTTACTAATGCCTAGTTTCTGCCTTAAAGGGTCAGTCACATTGCCCTAAAGCAAGCAACACAGAAAAGAAGTATCTGCATAAATAAGAGGATATATCAGGCGTTGCACAGATACACGTGAAAGCGAATTAACAGCTAGGCTTCTGCAATGACTGATTTTGTTTATCTATCATATAGCAGCAAATCTTAGCCCCTTCTTGCCCTTAGGCTCACATGGTTTTTTTTTTTTAATGGGTATTTTAACTGTAGGATAGAGACTTCATAGAGCCTGGTACAAATTTTATCATGAGATTTTTTTTTTAAACCTTTGAGCACTTTAGCCAAATCTCCGTGTGGAAGATAAGATTGCAGGAGTATAATAATTGCTCATGTAACAGAAGTTTTTTTTCCTGAACTCTTAAGTGACCCAAGACTGGTTCTGGACAAACCTTAAAAGGCTTATCTAAACAACAAGATCCCCCTCAGGCCTGCAAAACTGAGCTGGCAATCTTGAGAATCGTCTATCTCACAATATTTCTAGTACTTCCTGCTCCAAGATTGATATGCTGCAACAAAGGCCTTCTTTGTAACACAAGCTATTTATTTCTACATCATCTAGCTGCAAATGGAAGGGCAATGAACATAAAACTGGGGGGGGGAGGCAAAAAAAAAAAAAAAAAAAGCCTTTGGAAGGACATGATACTTTAAGAAATCATTTTAAACTGCTGTTTTTCCATAGCAAAGCTGGTTTTGCAAAACATCACAAAATATGCTCTCCTTAAAATTTGTTGCAGTCGAAATTGAAATATTTTTGTTAAATATTACACTTTTGATAGTATTTGATAGAAATGTTTCCAAAGTCCAGAGTACTTTGTTTATTCTAACCAGAATTAGAGCCGCCATAAAAATTGCACATTTGATGAAAAAGTACATATTCTGGCTAAATTAATTTTTTTCCACAAATAACTAAAGGAGTTTTGTTTAAATTTGGGCATTGAATGTAGACAGAATTAAGAATATAAACACCTAGGGAGATAAACAACTCTTTTATTCTATTCTATTTATGAAGCCTAATTTATATTTAGCATTTATTTTCCCAAGAAGGAATTGAAAAAATATCAGTAATCTGGTAATGGACTGGCTCTGAACTAAATAAGCCATTTTCAAAACCATTAAAGACACTGACTTTCCACTGTGAAAGGAGTTAAAATAATTAATTCCACATAACATGCCTCATTGTAACCATCCCTCATAGCATAATAGAGAAGGATGTAAAAGGTGAAATAATACAGTTTGCAGAGTTTTAGGTAATTGATTTTTCGCAGTTGTAATTACTCTGTTTTCACTTCAGTTTAATCAACTATAATGAAACTGGTACACTGGAATTTCTCTTGTTCCTTCCCGTACACTTAAACTGAAATTTCATTGTACTGTTATTATTCCAAGAATAGAGTAGGGTTGTAACACCTACATCTGGCTGAGGAAAATATCACTACAATAAACGCTACAGAGGTGAACAGAGAAAAAGTTCAATTCCACAGACTGAGCAAATGTTATGCAAATTTTAGCTCATTCAGTTCTGGTTTTAATGTGCCAAAATATTAGAGGCACCAGAAAAAGTTTTCAGCATTTCTTTAAATTATTACTTTTGTTCAAGTGGTAGTTTCTAACAAAATAATTAGTAAATTTTGCATAGTATCAGTTAACTGAGTCATTGTGGCCTATAAACCACCATAAAAGTGTGTAATTTTGCTGTTGTAAAAGTAAATCAAATTCCTATATCTGAGGATGTACATTACAGTTTACAAGGGAAAAGCCTGAACAAGACATTATATTTGATCTTCTTGAGACTAATTTTATGCAACTTGCTGATATATAGTAAATTCATCAGCAAACAAAAAAAAAAAAAAAAAAACCACCCTTTTTTCCTGGTATTGCTGAGTGGAATTTTGCTTTTGTTGCTTGTTTTCTCTTGTAAAAGTGAAATATTTTAATACATAGAACCACTAAAGCTCTATGAATTACTTAAGGCCAAAAAGTTGTAAGAACTTAAATCAAGAGAATTTGGCACTCAGCAAGTTATCCCATTGATTCAATATGACTATGCAAAAATGCATAAACTTAGTCATGTGTTTAAACCTTTCTAGATTTGTGTCTAAGAGAAAGCGCTTTACCACAAAAGAAGGAATTTTCCTACACAAAAACATATAAACAACCAGCTTAATGTAAATATCATGTGTCTGGCACAAATGCAACAAAAGATTGCCAAGAGATTCTATTTTCTCATCTTCAAGAATGTAAAGCCTATATGAATAAGGCAGATTTTTTTAACAATCACAGAAATGAACGCTAGTCACTGGAGTTCTGCCAGATATCAGAAATTATACTCTGCAATCTCTTGTACAGGTTATTCACAAGCGAAATACAAAAAACTTCTCAGCAGTTCATGCAGGAAGAGTTGGTGTTTGTAAGGCTCATCTTGATGCTGATGAAATGCACTTAAAACTCTGAAAAGAACAAGATGGTTTGGTTTTGGAGTTTTTGGGGGCTTTTTTTAAGTTTTCTAATATTTCCTCTGTTTTCAGATAACCTCACAATATTCAATCATTCATCAATAGTAAGCATATATATAAGGCCATATACAGGGAGAAAAAGAGTGAAAGGAGACTCATGTACATTATTTTTTTAAAAAAACATTTTGCTATTTGTTGCCGAAAAATAAAATCAAGTCTAATTTGAAGCAAGTTTTCAAATCTAGAAACTGATTCATTCATTCCTAACTCACATGAAAAGTAATGGTATTTCTTCCACAGGTGTTAAAAATTGACAGAGACAATAAACTAGCAGCAATACTAAATGGCTATCATTAAAAACAAACAAACTTCCCCTCATCTGGAATTAAAGTATTTTTCTAAATAGTACTTTTGTCTTGACTTGTCTGTCTTATAATTTAAATTCTCAGTTAAGATTGCCAATTCTTGCCATTAATGACTACACATTATATTAAATTAATTCTGAAAACTTTATATTTACCACTCTTTTGGAATAAAATGACATTTGCTTTCTAGCAAAAATGATGCATTAGAAGTCATTCATTATTTTGCTTCTTACAAAAGTAACTACCACTTTCAAATATTCATCTACTCTTGAATGGCTATGTTTATTAATCAAAAACGTTAAATATTTATCACCCTAAGATACCCATCACAATGAAATGTTTCAAAATCTTGAACACTATTTCACAGACAGATTTGTCTACATATACGTCTTGTTGTGGAGAGGACTGCAGTCAAAACCTAGGTAATGTTACATATCATCAATATCACTGTTGTATAGGACTCATTTATACTTTGATTTAATAGATTTTATGTTAAATTATGAACTATGTCAGAAAATTATATTCCACAAATAATCAGGAAAACATTCAAGTTTGTCTTTTGTAACTTCAAACTTCTGCTTCAATAACACTTTTTCACTTTCCACCTTATTTTCCATTCTGCATAATAGTCCAGCTCACTATTCTGCTGCCCACTTGCCTGATACAGAATGATATTATCATTAACAGTCAGACCAGCAGCCAAACTCCTCCCTCCACTACCACATCACACACCAGAGATCCAAAGTGCCAGAGAGCCAGAGGGAGGAACAAGTCAATGCACTCACCCACCACAGTGGACACAAAGAAGGAAATGAGCTGGGCAAGGAGCCAAGCCATGGGACGTGGTAGCAGCCAGGCCAGGAGACCAGTTATATAGTAGGGACTCAAAGACAACTTCATGTTATGACCCTGCCATCCTGTGAGCTCCACTTGCCATGAAGAGTCAGAGAACACTTTGAATAAGCAGAACCCTCACACAACACATGCACTGCACAGACAGAACTATCAACCTCACTCCAAGAAGTGTCAGCTCTTATAGAGGTGGCTTCTTGCCCTGCCTCCAAGTTAATGTGGAAGGTGATGGCACCTGGTGGTGATCTCCTAATCAGTTTCCACCCAAGGCTGGCCAGACCCTGGGTGAAAACCAATCAGGAGGGTCTTTCTTGCCTGGTTGTAGACATCGTCCATATACCAACTCTCATTCAGGGCTGGGGTTTTAACCACAGCAGTTCACTCACTGAAAAATAACTGCATGAAACACAGGTGGGCAAATATAAATTAACAGTCTTCTACTAAGTTAATTTGCCTTACCTCAGGTTTTAGCTCACCAGGTGTAAAAGACATCCTCCTGGCCGAATGTGTCTATAGTAATACAGGCTCTTACAGTCAAAATCTGGAAAATTGAGATTTGATACCACTTACTACTTTGCAGAAACATTGCACAAAGTACAAAGTAAATGAGAGAAAGATATCAGGCTCCTACCATGTTACTTTTAAAGGAGCAGAATTTTCAAGAACTCAACATCTATACAGGTATGCTGTAGTCCCAAAAGAAAGACATTCTGTTTCTAATGTAGGAACACGGAGCTTGTAAAGAATGGTAAATTCATTTAAAAACACATTGTAAACAAATAAAGATAGATATAATTAGCTGGATCTGCCTTAAGATCACAAAGTTTAACAGCAATAAACAGTGTCTATGGTCATTGCCTTTCAAGGAGCCCTAGTATATCAAAGTCACACTAGTACTGCAGAGCTGATCATGCATTTTGTCCCAAAGGATAAAAAGAAGCAAGATATACAGAATAAAACCAGAGAATCTTCCACTTCTTATCACAAATCAGTGTTTTCTGTGTAGATGTGGCTGATTTGAAGATCCTAACCTTCAAAAAGGGCAAGAAAGAGGACCCAAGTAACTATACGCCGGTCAGCCTCACCTTCGTTCTTGGAAAGGTGATGGAACAGCTTATTCTTGCCACCATCTCAATGCATGTTGAGGAAAGGAGGTTTATCTCGAGTAGTCAACACGGATTCAACAAAGGGAAGTCATGCTTGTCTAATCTGGTAACCTTTTATGATGGCACAACTAGATGGATAGATGAGGGGAGGGCAGTGGTTGTGGTATATCTCAACTTCAGCAAAACTTTTGATACTGTTTCCCATGGTATCCTCAAGCTTGAGAAGTGCAGCTTGGATAGTTGTGTGGTGGGATGGATTGGAAACTGGCTGAAAGACAGAGTCCAGACTGTTGTGGTCAGTGGAGCAGAGTCTAGTTGGAGGCCTGTGGCTTGTGGTGTCCCCCAGGGATGGGTTCTGGGTCCAGTGCTGTTCAATATATTCATCAATGACCTGGACAAAGGGATAGAGTGTACCTTCAGCAAGTTTGTTGATGATACAAAACTGGAAGGAGTGGCTGACACACCAGAAGATTGTGCTGCCATCCAGAGGGACCTGGACAGGCTGGTGAGCTGGGCAGGGAGAAATTTAATGAAGTTCAACAAGGGCACGTATAAAGTACTACATGTTGGGAAGAACAACCCCATGTATCAGTACAGGCTGGGGACTGATCTGTTGGAGAGCAGCTCTGGGGATAAAGATTTAGGAGTCATGGTGGACAAGAGGATGACCATGAGCCAACAACACACCCTCATGGCCAAGAAGGCCAATGGAATCCTGGGATGCATTAAGAAGAACTTGGTCAGCAGGTTGAGGGAGGTTCTCTTCCCCCTCTACTCTGCACTGGTGAGGCTCCACCTGGAGTACTGTATCCAGTTCTGGACACCCCAGTTCAAGAAAGACAGGGAGCTACTGGAGAAAGTCCAGTGCAGAGCCACTAAGATGATTAAGGGAGTGGAGTGTCTCGCTTATGAGGAAAGGCTGAGGGAGCTGGGTCTCTAGCTTGGAGAAAAGGAGGCTGAGGGGTGACCTCATTAATGTCTTAAATATGTGAATGGCAAGTGTCAGGAGGATGAAGCTAGGCTCTTCTCAGTGACATCCAGTGAAAAGACAAGGAACAATGGGTATAAGTTGGATCATAGGAGGTTTCGGATAAACATAAGGAAAAACTTTTTCATAGTGAGGGTGACAGAGCACTGGAACAGGCTGCCCAGAGGGGTTGTGGAGTCTCCTTTGGAGACATTCAAAACCTGCCTGGATGCATTCCTGTAAGACCTGATCTAGGTGGTCCTGCTCTGGCAGGGGGGTTGGACTAGATGATCATTCGAGGTCCCTTCCAACCCCTCACGTTCTGTGATTCTATGATTTAAAGCACCAAAATGTGAAAATTTGTCATCTGTTTTCTCTAGTGTATCTTCTCTTTCTGTGACAGTATTAACACAGATAACATTTCAATGTTTTTGAAACTTTTGTCTCTTTACATTTTTATTCAATCAGTCAATAATACTATAAATAAAACAATGTTTGATTGTCATGTCTTTACTTCTAGTTTATTTAGATGACAGAAAAAAAATCTTTAAAAAACAGACTCCAATGTTCCCAGAGGATACTTATCCTACCTGAAACTGTTTGACAATTTGTTGAACTGACTGTCATGCCAATTCTCAGATCCTGTTCTATGATGCAAATGCTATGAAATGTATCTACCTGGAGAAAAAAAAAAAAAAAAAAGTAGAACAAAACCAGGGGGAAAAATAAAATCATAATATTTGCTTGCCCCATGAGATAGAAATGTATAGACCTGACCAACATGTAGGACTAATGCACAGGCTTCATGTCAGGTTCTTTGCGATTTCTGGGGTTTAATTCACGTTTTGAAAATTGAGTTTAAATGCTCTCCTATATTTTGTTTCTTATGTTCTGCATTTCAAAGGACAGGACTTCTGCAGAGGATAATCAAGTCCCACAGGACATTTGAAAAATTTTATTAACTGGCAAATGAGAAAAGCAGAGGAACTTTAAGCTGAGGCAGACTGCATTTCTATTCTATTTAATTATTAATGAATTTTCAGTGCAATGACTTATATTGCAGCTAACACTAGTAACATTTTCTTTCCTTGTTATGCCACACATTAGGGAGAAAAAGTCAGTGTGTTTAAATCACTTGTTTGATTGCTCACTTCCATCTGTCTACTACAGCTGAACTTCAACAGCAGTTTTCAAATTTTAAAAATGTATGTGTATGTTTCATGAATTGATAGGAATATTTTTAAAAGTTGAAAGAAATTCCTTTTTCTGGGTCATTGATTCCGGTTTGTAATCAGGCAATGACAATTTCTAATTTTTTTTGTAATTTTTATTTGTAAAATATTTGTTCTGTCTCCATATTGAAAACAGTTATACTTTTTGCCTCAACTGTTCCCGTGGGAGAATTATTAAAAGATTTTATTGCTCTGATGTTTAAGAACATTTGTCTCATTTCCATCCCAAATTTATCCATATACTAATTCTCACTTGTTCCAGCACTGTCCTTTAGTTTAAATACCACATTCCATTTGTGAATATAAATTATATTCGCTCTCAACTTATTACTTCAGATCACGAAGACGTTTTCTGCCTTCATTCTTCATCATACCAGTGATACCAGTTCTGTGACATGAGCAATTTTCACTAGGAAACCTACCCATGGTGTTCGGGTCAATAGCCAAAACATTTAACATGATTAATCCCAAGCTAGTCCTTCAAGAGCTCCACCGAAGTTTCCTTTCAGCATGATACTTTGAAATCTGCTCTTTGGCAAGTTAGAACATGACATAGTAATTTTATACTATTTCTCATTTACCTTGGCTTAATTAATGACTTTAAATTACTTACCAAATTCCATTTTCTGCAGTTTTACATGAGAAATGACTGATTAAATTGGAAAAGATTACTATTACTGTAAAACACATTCCTTTCAAATCACTTTTCTAGAGAAAAAAAATATATGAGGAAACAAAGACTACTTAGGGGTTATATTCAGCTATGACTAGAAGGAGAAGTGCTAGAAATCTTAAAAATAACCGTCATCCTGCAAAACTTCCAGCCCAAAATGTGTAGGCTCAGGAGGATCAGATAAACATCTGAACTTTAAGATACTTGTCCATAGCTTACCCAAAATCCAAGTCTTTTGGGGTCACCCATCATTATGAATTTCCTTATTTTTAAGTTTGCCAGACCCTTCTAACCCTACATTTTCAGAGGTTCATAGAATTTAATTGCTCAACTCCCCCAAAATTCAGTGGTTGGGTGATTAAATTCCACTTAACTCTGGAAAGTTAGAGTTCACTATTACTTAATGTATAACCTTGTCTAAAAAATGTCATTAACATACACAATTCATACAACTATGGAAACTCTAGTATCCCCTAAAGGTGAAGCTGCTCTAGTCTTGCTATGTGTAAGCATGTGTCATTTTTTTACCGTGTTTGAGTATTAAAACAATAAAAAATATAATATAAATATACAAATATAATAATATTAATAAAATTTAAAACAAAACAAAATGAAACAAAACAAACAAAAATCCTTCAGTATGTTAAAACTCATGACCATTAGAAAGTAAAAGATATATTAAATACCAAAAATTGCCAAATTATGTTACTTTCCTTAACATAATATATTAAGAACACAAAATTTAATAATACTTACATATGTATCTATGTGTTGTACTGTTTTACTGTCCTTAGAGACTAATAACCATGGTTCTGCCAGTTATGTACTACTACTATTTATGATTATTTTTCATGTTTTAAACAAATCTTTGTTCACTTTTCAAATTTAAAACCATCTGTGTCTATAGATACTCACAGAATACGTAAATGAGGCAACCATTAAAACTATTTTTACATCTGACTGCCTAAAATTAGGAACATAAAATCCTAATAAAGGATAAACCTTGCTTCATTTTCAGTACTTAGTCTCCATCATCTTGTTTAACATTAAAGAACCAGTAAAACAAGTATTTGCAACACAAACTATTGTTTGCTATGTAAACATTTTATCTGTCTTTCAAACAGAGATGAGATGGTCACTCCGCTGGCCTCTTTCATGGATTTTTCAGAAACCCAAAAGGAATTCAGAGTTGCTCTACTAATATTTTGAATTCCTGTGGCACTATCACTTGTTGTGTGTACACATACCCATTTTCTATTTCTTTGCCTTGAACTAGAAATACCTGTGCAACCAGGGATAGCATATAACAGTTTACATTGTCTCGATAGTTGACACCAGCATAAATTTCTCATAAATAAGATAAATTTCTTTTAGATACCTCTGTTATCAGACTCAATTTATTCAGCCTTAAAGAGAGTTAGTAAGAGTGATCCCTTTTTCAGGAGGAAGATACAATAGTTCTGACACTTGATGGATAGTAAATCAGTACAGAAGAGCACTGTGGTTACAATCCTGCAGAGGCTTGTACTTGTTCTGAGATCTGTTTGCTAGGACTCCTGCCTTCAAAATCAATGTGATTAATAAATGTGATGCTTTACAGTGTATGTGTTTGAGCATAGCTGTAAGTTACTATGGGTTTGTCTCAAGGAAAGGAAAAAAACCTTCTGAAAATTTCAGGTTTCTGTAGAGATATCTTCAGAAACTGAAAATGGACTAAACATTGATGAACTAAGTCTGAAGGACTTTTCAGTATTTTGAGAGGCGTCTGCTTTTAAATGCAGAATTCAATGGGGAAAAAAGATTAGTTTAAAAACTTCTCACAAATGCTTTTTCATTAAAAAAAAATATCACAGATACTTCTATGAAGTCTGGCCATTGAATACATGGGGAATTTCAGATATTGAATGAAATTTAAAATTGTTTTGTCTAGACCTGTTGAGGTCAGTGTGACAAGATTCCTTAATTACTCCTAAAAGTATCTTTGGTCTTTTTGCAAATGACTTTCCTGTTCATGTGATTCAACATGCAAAATGGGAAGAAATTAACCATCAAAGTCCTTTTCCTATGCCATCCAAACAAACAAACAAAAAAAACCCAAAACCAAACAGAGAAACAAAAAGTCCCAAACTGATACAAAAGCCACTTTTATACTCAATGTCTCCACAGTAACTCCCATAAAATTAGTTCAGAATAAAGCACATCCTTTCAAGATAGTGTTATATGCTTGAAAGACTCAGGATTTAATAGTTGTAGCTCTATTCCTACAACAATTTCAGTATGACAGTGACAATATTGTACTTTTCCTTAATGAGAAATGTGTTACTTCCACAGTAAAGTTTAGTTGCCTTTTTATTTTCCAGCAAAAGGTAAAATGTTATTTTGACATTGAAGTACAGCATTTATCTTAATTTGATGGAAAAAGAAAAATATTGCTCTGACATAGGAAAGTGGTACTTGTCCTAATATGACTATTTTTCATTTTATGGTACATTTTTAACATTTACTAAATCATTATTCCTATTGGCAAGTTAAAAACACAATATAGCCCTTAGCATTTCATTTTGTTTGAATTCCCCAAACTCCATTAAAAGAAAATATTGACATCCTCAACACATTACAACAAAACTGTGTTATGGCAACAAAACCCAGTACATTTGTTTTGTGTTTGAAATTTGCTGTGGCCATTTCTACAATGATATCTAGTTAAGTTTTTGGCTCTTTCCTGTTGAATACCCTTTCTAGGTTTCGGTTGTCTTGCTGGAGTCAATCACAATCTGTACTGAGGTTAGCAAGGCATAAAAATTAGACTGGTTCTAAATGGATGTTTAAGTTGGATAATGTGCCAAACCTCTGTCTGTGTGAGATAGCAGAATGATAAATGAGCATGCTTTAGAGTGGGAAGCCCTCCAGGTTTTATACCTTCTCAAATCCCCCTAAAGACTGAGAGCACATCATGGACATTACTGTATAGTTGCAGTTATCAATAGACATCAATTTTTCACAAAATGGTTAATGAAATAAACATTGAAAATGAAAGACACAACATCAAATCATTCTGACATTGTTAAAGCATTAAGCAATCTGTTCAGAATTGGATTTGAGAGGAAGGAAAATAATTTTCTAAGACACTGGTATCAAGGGGAATTGAAATGATATGATTGATTAATCATTTCTTTTATTAAAACTTTCAAAGTACAATATCTATGACTGTGAATGTGTTTAAGATTTTAATCCCCCAAGGCATTACCTGTTTCTTTTAAAGTGATGGAAACTTTTCCACTGAAATAAACAGGAGCCACTTGGAGCCACTTTATGCTGGGGTGGTAGAAGGGCACTGTCAGGAAGAAAATGCCCTTTGCTGTACTTCTAGTAGTTGTGTCATGTACTGCAGTTGTGGTTGAACTGCTATCACTATCAGTTCCAAAAAAAATTAACAAAAGAAACTCTAGTGTTTAGCTGCTGTGTAGAAAACACAAGACCAACTCCCAGTGCTTCTCCTCATGTTGAATCATATGTAACCACTCCAAGAGGAACGCCACTGATTCCATTGAGGTTGTTTCAACTGAGGAACTGCTGGGTTGAAACACATCTGAACCTGCTCATAATGTGTGAATGGTCTGTATCATAGAGCTTCCATAATCTCTATATAAACACACTGTAAATAGTTTATACATGCCAAGATGAAATGACTGTAGTGCAGTATGAGGGTCCAACTTCCAGTATTTGCTGTCTTGGTAAAGAGTGGTGAGATTGCCCTGCAGCAAACACTGGGAGTTGAAAGGAAGGTCAATAATAGTTATAAAATAAAGTTCTACCATATGGTGTGTTATCGTTTTCATATGCTGTGAATCATGGACAGGCAATAGAGTGAGTTCCAGAGCAAACCTGTACCTTCGAAAACTAAGCTGAATCCAAATCATGGCAATCATTAAAAGCTGAGCCAAATATTACAGATTTCATTTTATCCTCTTTTCAGGTATCTAGCTTATATTTTTCAGACAGGAATTGTAACAAGCTTTCTGAAGAGAATTATTGGTTCAAATAAAATTTTAGGAGGTATCTACCCCTATATACAAAAAAAAAAAAAATAAAAATAAAAAATAAACACTGTATGTGGTCAAGATACTCAAACCACTAACTTCTCTAAATCAAGTTTCAGCTTTGCATCATAACCTGCATAATCCTACACAACTCCATTCCAAGCAACACTTCTCATATGTATAACAATCACAGAGTGGCTAAGGTTGGAAGGGACCTCTGTTGGTCATCTGCTCCAACCCCCCTGCTCAAGCAGGGACATACACGGTCGCCCAGGATCAAGTCCAGATGGCTTTTGTGTATCTCCAAGGAGGGAAACTCTACAACTTTTCTGGGCAACCTGTGTGTGCTCTGTCACCGTCACAGTAAAAATGTGTCAGCTGGTGTTGAGAGAGCATGTCCTGTACTTTGGTTTGTGCCCCTTGCCTCTTGTCCTTTCACAGCGCACCACTGAAAAGAGCCTAGTCCTGTGCTACTGACACCTTCCCTTCAGGTATTTATGCACACTGGTGGGATCTCCCCAGAGCCTTCTCTTCAGGCAGAGCAGTCCCAGCTCTCTCAGCCTTTCTTCAGAGGATAGAAGCTCCAGGCCCCTAATCATCCTTGTGGCACTTCGCTGGACTCCCTCCAGTGGCTCCATGTCTCTCTTACTGAGCACCGCAGAACTGGACACACTGGCCCACATATACCCTCAGCAGTGCTGAAGAGAAGGATCACCTCCCTCAGCCTGTGGGCAACATTTCTCTTTAAGTAGTCCAAGATACCTTTAGCCTTCTTAGCTGCAATGGCCTGTTGCTGGCTCATACTCAATTTGGTGTCCACCAGGTCCCTGAGGTCCTTCTCTGCCAAACTGCTTTACAGCCAGTTGGCCCCCAATGATGTAGTTGCTAAAAATTATTTTTCTTTTCCACTTGAAGAATCCACATGTACAAACAAGTTTAACAATTGTCACATACAAATTGTACTCTTTTTGTGAATTATCAGAAAATTGGTAAGTAACAAGTGTATGAGACTTCAGTTTTACACCATGGTAGCCTGGAGCTTTATGGGCAAATGACAGCCATTGAAAGATGCCTAATTAGCCACTTGCTCAAAGTACATGTAGATTTGAAGGATATCTCAGGGTGTTATTTTAGCAATCCACCTTAAAATACTCAGGGTAGCCCAATAATAGTGGGCAGAAGTCGTTAATATTTTTATATTTGGGTGGAAAAGAAATATATCTTTTCATAAATTTACAAAGGTAACACAGGGCAGCTATGGGAGACAGCCATATTTATCCAAGGATGATTCAGCCCTGTGGAAGTGAAAGCAGCAAGGACAAGCCATCCAGGCAGACCACAGGCAGATAGCAGGGAATTAAAGAATATGGAAAATCTTATTCCTCACAAGACATCTTTTGTGTGGTTCAGCTTAGTCCACTTCAGGAAGGAGCTTGTTTAGGCTTGTCCACATGGAGACTTCACATTGTTTTGCCACAGCTTTCCTTGGCAGCAGTTGAGATCGATTCAAACAGATTGTATTGATATGACAGACAATGAAAGCACTGTCAAAAGTGAGAGAGAAAGAGATCCTTACAGGGACCTGTTTGAAAGAGCAACAGTCTATTTCTGAAGAGTTTTCTTTTACTCACTTCAGTGGCCATAAGCTCACCACAAAAGAAATTCCATTTTGTTTTTCCGAGAGGTCAAGACAGATGAGCAGAAGGCTGAAGAACAGATTGATTGCAGTGTCCGCACTCAGCTGACCTGAAAGAGACTTATGTTGCTTTTCAGACTATCTCTTCTCATTGATTCTAGTTGGGATTAGAAGCTGAAGAGCGAAAGAAACAAAGACGGACTGTTTCTGGCCTGACCAAAAGTCCCAGGAGATTAAGTGTAGTGGCAAGATTACCAGCACTGATATCTCAAAATGAAGCAGACCAAACAAGCTTCCAACAAACATCCAAAAATTTGGAAGTTTATCTAAATCATTTTCCATAACAATTTGAAGTCCTCCCTATCTCAAATGCACGATGGAATTTAAAATTCATACCAGAAATGGAGCAGAAGAATCAACTAAAGAACATATTACTACTTTTCCCAGTGATGATCTATGCAGGGATCACTGCTAACTAATTACAAATTGCCTAATATTAATATTTTTCTATTTCTACAAAAGTCTCCATAGTTTAGCAGACAACTTCCCTGTGAAAACACTGGGTTTAATGTGTGAACTGACTCAGACAAGTTGTGCTAACTTGAAAATTGCTAAGTGAAGATAAAAGGAAAATAAATTTGCAAATAAAGACAAAATAATAAAAGTTATGATAGCTTTCATTGTCACAAATGAGAAAGCTTTCATTGTCACAAACAAAAATAGATCTTGTTTTATGGTGCATTACAAAGAATTTCACTGTTACTCAGAGAAAGAGATTTCATACTATGAAAGGGCAGACCTTCACTAGTAATAAAAGTGATGCTATACATGGTGGAACAGTATGAGCTCTAGGAGCTGAGATTTAGCCTCTCATTTTTAGCATATTTTTTGCCCTCTTCCTGATCACTCATAACTGTGAAAACATCTTCCTGATACAAATATTCTCTCACTAGTCCCCTGCTGCATGAATCAGCCTGGTTTTCCTTTGAGAGCTCATTATGCAGCCTTGCTCCTTTGTCCAAATATGCTGCAGCTTTCACATGCAGTCCCCTTGCATTTTGCAGTTGAATTATACAAGCTGAGTACAAATGTATTTTTGAGTTCAATCTCTGCTTTAAGAGGGTCTCAGTCTTCTGCTAGTTTTGAAAAAATTAAAGCCACCAAAACTCACTGCAATACTGGACGTGAAGTCAGTGGAGAGACTCTCCTGAGAAGAGACATCATTGAGTTTTGCACAGACAAGTCTCTATGCTGTCTCCATGCTCACCACCTCAGTTCAGGGATTTATGAGACCTTGTTTTCTTCCACATTCCCATCCAAGTCACAGGAGGAACTTTCAGCTGCAAAGCTCACTTTCCTCTGACAGTGTAGTATTATTCCTCTGACAGTAATTCATCTTTCTTACAGCAGAGATGCATTTACCTTTTTCAAATGCAAAAATATACTAAGGCCATCTATTAGCTACAAAATAATAAACAGACCAATCATTTCAAAGTATGAAGAATCAGTTTTATCACAAAATAACAAACTTGTCTGAGAGTCAAAATCAAAATCATCTTTCACTTGTAACTTTTAAACATCCCTAAATACAAATCCCTATATGTTCAGAATCTTACCATAAATAAAACTTAATCCCACTAAGTTACACATGCAGAATTATTCTCAAGAAACAGAAATTGTAAAAAATATAACAAAATGGCGGTGTTCCCCAGAGCTCAGTGATGGAGCCGCTCCTCTTTAACATCTTCCTCAATGATCTAGATGAGATTGAGAGCACCCTTCAATAAGTTTGCAGATGACACCAAGTTAGGTGGGTGTGTTGATCTGCTTGAGGGCAGGAAGGCCCTTCAGAGGGACCTGGACAGGCTGGACTGATGGGCCTTAGTCAATTGTATGGCCTTTAACAAAGCCAAGTGTCAAGTCCTGCACCTGCAGCAACCCCAAGCAAAGCTACAGACTTGGGGAAGAGAGGCTGGAAAGCTGCTCTGCAGAAAGGGACCTGGGGATGTTGATTGACAGCTGGCTGAACATGAGCCAGCAGTGTGCCCAGGTGGCCACTGGCATCCTGGCTTGTATTAGGAATGGTGTAGTCAGCAGGACTAGAAAAGTGATTGTCCTAATGTATTCAGCACTGGGGAGGCTACATCTTGAGTACTGTGTTCAGTTTTGGGCACCACAGTACAGAAGGTCATTGAGGTTCTATAGAGGGTGCAAAGAAGGGCAACAAAGCTAGTGGAAGGTCTTGAGGATAAGTCTTATGAGGAACAGCTGAGGGAACTTGGGCTGTTTAGCCTGAAGAAGAAGAGGCTGAGGGGTGACCTTATCACGCTTTACATCGTCTGCAGACTGCTTGCCCAACATAGAAGGTTGGTACCACCAACAGGTAAAATAACATCCAAACTCCTCCCTCTGCTCCTACATCATATAGCAGAGGTCCAAGGTACAAAACCACTGGAGGGAGGAACAAGTCAATGCACTCACTCACTGCAAAGGCTGTGCAGAAGGGAGAAAGCTGAGTCAGGAACCATGCCATGGGAGATGGAACCAGCAATATGAGGAGTTCAATTATGTAGAATTTTCCCAAAGACAGACTCATCTTCATCCCCACCACCCTGGGAACTCCAATTGTTATGAAAGCATCAGGGAGCCTTTCCAACAACTATAATCCCCACACAACACATTCACTATGTAGTCATGCATTGCAAGCAGAGTCAGCACTTACAGAGGTGGCTTCTTGCCCTGCCTCCAGGTTAATGTGGAAGGTGGGGGCACCTGATGGTGATCTCCTAATCAGTTCCCACCCAAGGCTGGCCAAAGGCCAAAGTCTGGGTGAAAAGCAGTCAGGAGGGTTTTTCTTGCCTGGTTGTGGACATCACCCATATGCCAACCCTCATTCAGGGCTAGAGGTTTAACCCCAGCACTTCACTACAACTACCTGAAAGGAGGTTGTAGGGAGGAGGTTGTGGGCCTCTTCTTACATGCCCCAACTGACAGGACAAGAAGAAATGATGTTAAGTTCTGCCAGGGTAGTTTTAGGTTAGACATTAGGAAAAATGTCTATGCTGAAAGGGTGATCAAGAGCTGGAACAGCCTTCCCAGGGAAGTGGTTGAATCACCATCCCTGAATGTATTTAAAAGCCATCTAGATGAGGTGTTCAGGGATATAGTGTAGAAGTGGCCTGGTAGAGTTAGATAATGGTTGGACTTAATGATTTTTAAGGTCCTTTCCAACCATAGTGATTCGGTGATTCTGTGAAAATCCTTACCGTGACATGAAGAACACTTATAATTATATCT
The DNA here is from genome assembly GCF_000691845.1 of Merops nubicus. Taxonomy (NCBI): domain Eukaryota; kingdom Metazoa; phylum Chordata; class Aves; order Coraciiformes; family Meropidae; genus Merops; species Merops nubicus. The sequence continues at coordinate 9,120 of NW_008604935.1, read as the reverse complement.
ATTTTTAAATTTATTTTGTAAAAAAAAATATTGTAACACTGAAATTAAGGTAAGAAATTTCATACACAAAACCAGAAGTTTTTTTCAAAGGTAACAGACCAGCTTGCATTTCCCAGTATTCTAAGTCTTCCTATACAGACAATAATTATCCATTTCCAGCAGAATATTAAATATCGTTTAAAATTTCATTCAGAAAAAAACAAACAAACAAACAAAAAACAAAACAAACAAACAAACAAACAAAAAAAAACACACAAAAAACCCAATAAAAATATTCAAAGCAGAATCAAGCAGAAGATACTAAAAGGCAACAAAACTAGAATATGTCATCAGCTTCACACAACTGAACATTTAGGATGTTTTGGACATAACAGTCTATAAGAATTATGGATGATGATAGATATTTAGAAAATATTAACAGTAAGTGAACTCAAGCATAAGGTCAGCAATGTTTGAAATGAAATGACTAATGACTTCGTCTCATATAGAGTTGCAAACTTTGTTTGGAAGATTATGTACTCAGTGAAACCATTTGCTTTAAAATTTCTGAATGTCCTTTGTATTGAAGAAATTTACATATCTTCTTAAGAAAACTGAAAGATTTGTGGACTTGCCCTTGCTATACAGCTATGAAAGTCAAGCTTCTAAAGAGACTGAGATAGATTTATCATATCGTGTGACTTCCATTGTTGTAAGTAAAGTTTAAAACCAGAATCATATTTAAAAATACAAATGAAGAAACACTGAAAAAGATAAACCTAGAAAGAGAAGACCTATTTTAAACACTGGTTGAAAGTAAAAGTGAATTTCATTAATGTAATGCAAATCAGTAGGCAAGTGCTTAAATTTTTGCACTTAGGCTTTTAAACAAGATAGAAATAAGAGCCCCACTCTTACTTTGATTTTAGAGAGTCATATCCACAGAAATGTGGACTGGTTTGAGTTTTTAAAATGTCAGGTTCATGCTTTTTATCATGTTCTTGTATATGAGGCAGTATCAATAGTCCTTTTTATTACATAGTCATATTGTGAACTACTGATAAAAAAAGGAAGACATTAAAAATTACCAAATTCCACCTTGTGATTTGGACAAACTCACACCTTAGTAGATGTTTGCATGAGCTGATCTTGCAAACTTCCAATAAAAGATTTCAGTTTTTCACCCTAAATCTCCTTTGCTAGAATTGAATATCTATTTCTCCAGTTCTAGTGACCATGGAGAACAAATTCCTTTTACAATCTTTTGTGTACTGGAAGATTCTTACAACCCTATCCCACATCTTTTGTTTGCTAGATAAAACACATTCAACTCTTTCAACCTTTTCTAGCAATTCATGATTTCAAAACCTCTTTTCATGTTTGTTTCTCTCCTCAATTAATTCCTGTTGATATGTACCTTCCCAGAAGTATGGCATGCAGTTGGGCACACCCATCCAGGTGAACCCTTACATTTCCTGAAAAGAATTACTAGTTGCTTCCTGGTTGAAAGACATAGCCTTCTTCCTGGAATGAGATTTGTTTTGTTTCTTTTTGTAGCTTCATAAACTTAGGCTATGTTTAGTTTTTCGTCTGCTTTAATAGGCCAATTTCTGTCACAAGCAATAACTTATCTGTCATGCTTTTTATTCACAAACCCTTCACACATTTTTAATGTATTTCACTTTGTTGATTTCAGACTGTCTCTTCAAGTCTTAACAATCATTTTGAATGGCCATAAGGAATTACATTGTGTTTAGGTCGTCATTAGTTTGACTTTAGTGTTATTGTTTCATAAAAAAGATTAATTGGCCCATGAAAAGCCATTAGTGTCTCCTACAATAAATAATGCCTTTTATTTCTACCCAGGGGAGTTTAAGAAACTGTTGTCTCTCTTCTTCAAAGTAATAATTGATGACATCATTGAGGTAATAAAGTCACCAAATCCCAGACACCTTACCTATACTGTTAGGTTAAATGACTTCAAAAAAGCTAATGGTCTGAGCAATTAGAATGGAATTTGGCCCCAATGGCATACTGGTTATTTTTATAACCATTAGGTAGAAATATGTTTTTGTGGGAAGATTGAACTTCATTTGTCAGTTCACTTACAACCAAAATAAAGCAGAACCTCAGGAAACTGTTCTGTATGCTACCATCATCTGTCCTATTCTAGGAAAAGTTCGACAGACTAAGAATTTAAAAATTTAAACAGTAAACTAAGGGGAAAAAAAGGTAAAGTATTTTCATAGACTGGATTCAGGCTCTTTTCTTTTGGTAGCAGGATGAACATTGAAACTAAACATAACATTAAGTGGTACTTCTCAGGTTTCTTAAAAGATTATATCATAGCTATAGGTGGCAACTGTATTCCTGGGATAGCTATTCTAGGGAATCTACTTATTTAACTGGCTCCTTTAAAGGAAGGGAAATTCACAGGACTTAGAGGGAGGAGCACATTGTCAAATCATTACTGCTGAATGTTTTCTTTGTCTGGTCTCTTGATCAAATTCCCTTAATTGCATTATACAATCCCACTGTGCCTTAAATACTACACATCTGGAATGCAGCATAAAGGGATTACTGGACTGATATCCCTTATTTCTTTATTTTAAAGTACTGTACAAAATCTTATTTTTTATTTGAAAAAAAAAAGGAGGCAGGGATGAGGGGATCTGTTGTTACAAAAATGTTATGTGTTGTAATTAAAATACTCCATTTGTTTCACTGAGAGTGACTGACTGGAGTATAGCATCACTTTGATTATTTACAGACCCACCATTTCAGAACAATTAAGGAAAAAAGATTTGGCAGCCTTGTATCCCCTGGAAACCTACATGAGTAGATTTGTATCACAGTTTTATTAAACAGTAAGAAATAGTTTAGAGTTTTTCTCCTTCTTGCTCTCTCAATGGGATCTGCAGATATAGCTAAGGGACCTGAGGAAATTCCTTATCTGATTATAGTATTAGTAATAGATAAAGTTCAGGTTTGCCTTTAACATACAATAACATGAGACAAAGTCAATATTGTTATTCAGATATGTTTCAGTTATCTAAATAGAACTAAAAGTAATTCACTATGCTTGTTTATATTTTGGCAATCAGGATCAATTATTGTGCTAAGTGATGTATGAAGACATTCCAGTATGCATGTAATCTCATTTAGAGCAAGACAAAATTGATGTGTAAAACACAAAAGAGGTGGTAAAATGATGAATATTGTACCAAATAGTCACATTAAACTACTGTGTCAATTTTGTCTACTTTCTTCTGGCTATCAACTGCATGTCCACCGTTTTGATGTATCTAGCAGATGGATTTATATTCAGAAACATCTGAACCAGCATTAGTGTCAAAACCAGCTCTTATTTTTGTTTGCCATCTGTAGCAATAATTTACTTATTTCTAATCAGTGTTACACAACATAGGCATATCAACATTATATCACACATTTCCAACAGTGACTGTGGAAATGAAGTTTTAATTTTACAGAAACAACATATGAGTAAACAGAAGTGATTCTAGTAGTAGAAACAGCCATAAACACTGAGGTCTGATATTAACTATGCTGAAACTGCTGGTTTAAATCCATTTAATCCTTCTAATACGAACGTTCTATTTCCTTCTTCTGCTCTTTGCCTTCCCTTTCTTTTTTTTGTGATGGTGCTAGGAGCACCCTATGTCGAGAAGCTTTGCAATGCTTTATGTAGAAAAGCTTTACACTTCATGCATTTTAGATTTCTTGCACACAGTTTTCTTTAAAACGTCTCAAATTTTTAAGAGTCAGGAGAATAGAAGCTACAAACATATAGATTCTGTTTCATTCCTTAGATTCTTTTATCTAGTGCTGTGACAGGCTGCCATCTATAGTAAGCAAAATAGCCTTTGGATTTCTCTTGATATAATTTTTTTTTTATAGCCACAGGTTTAATAATTTCATCACACAATTCTGGTTCACTCTGCATTCTGCATTATTCTTTTTGCTTTTAAGACATGGTGGCCGATTTCAAGTATTCCAGACAGATGTATCAATGAATTACGTAATGGTAATAACATCTAAAAACAAAATTTTCCAGTTCTTGCAAACCCTAGCGACTTAGGTTATCCTTCATCAGATTTCTGTCTAAGTCTCTTGAACATAGGTCTGTGCTAACATATCTGCAGTGATAGCCAGATCCCTAAACTGAGCTAGTGCTGTTAATTTTAGACTCTTCTAAAGTACTT
>NW_008604935.1:0-4887 GCF_000691845.1 Merops nubicus | reverse complement strand
CTTTCCCTATAGTATTGTTTTATATTTAGCAGCATTGAAATCCAACTGCAATAGCATATATTGGAGTAAATGACGTCAATATCTCTCAAGTTTTTCACAGTCCTCTTGGTGACTTACCCAAATCCTTCTCATCTACACTTGTATTTCTATCAACCAAGTATCTTCTACTTTCATTTATCCCATCATCTGCTCACCTTCCTCATAAAATCAACAACAGTAACGCAGAAATTAGTGAACTTTTAAAAAAATTTAATACTTTGTCATTTGGAAAGAAAATGCTTCTTGGAAAAAAGATTTGTTTTGTGAAGGAGGAGGAAAGAGAAACTAATGGTAAGAGGTCTGGAAACAAAATTCTTTTGTGAGGTTGTGTATATTGGGGAAGGTGTCTAGAAAAGGAAAGCCGTTAGCCGCTTCCTAGAGACCTACAGGCTTGGCATCTACTTCATGTCTTCAGAGCCTCATTTTAGTGTTGACTTCTTCGGTAAATAACTCACCTCCCACTTTAACTTTAACTTGGAATTTTCTGGGTGGTTACAGAATTTGCCAAGCCATATCTTGTTCTATCTGTTAATTGCATTCAAGATAGTCAAGATCAAAAAGAAGTTCTTAAACTGGAAGAAAAGTCACTTATCACAATGGACTTCTACATAAACTTTTTGGTTTTTTTGTGACCAGAAGCAGAAGGAAGTAGAAAGGTACATCTGGTGCCAGCTAGAACCTGCTTATGACAGTCATATTCAGTTTCTAGACACATATTTAAAGTAATCTTCATGGGAGTCAGGAAAAACTGCAGACTAATGCAGTAAAAGTCTCATCAGAGAAGGGAATTAATTTTCACAGACAGTTAGAGAGGAAAAAAAGGCATTTCTGGAAACCAGTGTTACCTTTCCATCCAGTGTCTGCAAGGAGTCAAACAGAGCTCTAAGGCTTCACACCAATTTGACGAATGACAGCTGTATTTCTTTAATGGAAGGGGAAGATATTTTTTGACCAAATATTCAAGACATTTTCTGGTCAGTATTACTTCACTCTTCCTTGGGTTCAGTCTGACCAGTGGTGAATGTCTTTTGACATTCTGACAATCCAAATGAGGGGAAGTCCAAAAGTCCATCAGCTGACATTACCTCATAATTTACTTCCTTTTGCTGATTGCTAGTAGAGTCAGTCAACAATGTCAGTCATAATGTACTTCACAGTTATATACAATAACATAAACCAACAGTTTTACATTAGTTTTACAAAGTCATCTTTATGGAACTGTTGACACTTGCTACTATCAGAAGGAAAGGCCTATATGTAGCAAATAAGGGACATGGAGATTTGAGCCTTTAATACTAGGTGTTAAAATAAGAAGATCAGATGTGTGGAACTGAGATCTACTCTCTAGTGCTGTACATGCAGGTCTTGCAGCTTTTCTTTAGGAAAGCAGAAACACCTTTTATTCAAAACACAGAAAGACAAAAAGGAGATCTTCACAATGTCATTTTTACAATACCAACCTTCAAAGAGGATACTTAGGATAAGAAATGAAATCAGTATAACAAAACCTCCACCTGATACAACCTTTTTTATGGTTAACTGCTCTCTTTAAGGAAAACATTCCAAAATATCTCTGAATATATCAAATAATTTCATTTCAGTCTTTGGAAGAAGTCAGCTATGTTATACATCTCTTGAGTGGCTGATTAAAAGAGAACAGAGATATTTTTATATAACATTAATGGTGAATACAACTGCCAGAATTCTCAATTAAGTCAGAATAAATTTAAAGAAAAATAAGCTACCTGCCCATATGGTCTTCAGCAGAGTAATACCCTACACTGCTCAACATTAGCATAAAACTGATTTTGGATAAACTAAATAGAAGAGAAATGCTGGTCAAATATTCTGACAGTAGAGCAGCTGTGGGTTTACAGACCAATTTATGTTCTTCTGCTGTCCATTTGCCCAGCTAGGAAAGCTATTATCATTAACAGGCAACACATGGGCCAGATCCTTCCCCTTCTGGTCTTAGATCATATGCAAGGTGGCCCACCACCAGAGAAATTAATAGACCAAAGTATTCACTCACAACACATAACACAGCAAAGAAGGGAGAGAGTTAATTCCAAGACCAGGCCATGGGGGAAGGAATGACCCAGGTGACCAGTCCAATCCCAATCATACAGTAATTGTCAGGAGAAAGCCTCATAATTCCCTTCCTGCCTCAGTCTTGTCCCACTATTACTGGGAACTCTGCTTGCTGTGAAGAGTCAAGGTGTCCTTTCAAGAACCAGAATCCCCACACAGCACACTCACTATATAAACAAACTTCCCAACCCTACTGCAGGCAGAGTCAGCTCTTATAGAGGTGGCTTCTTGCCCTGCCTCCAAGTTAATGTGGAAGGTGGGGGCACCTGGTGGTGATCTCCTAATCAGTTACCACTCAAGGCTGGTCAGGCCCTGGGTGAAAAACAGTCAGGAGGGCCTGTCTTGCCTGGTTGTGGACATCATTCATGTGCCCACCCTCATTCTGAGGGCTGAGGGTTTAACTCCAGCACTTCAGGTGTGAAGACCAAAGGGTGAATGACCTGGCAATCTCTCTCTTGTTACAGAAGGCATTTCAATTCAGTCATCTCTGCTGACTAAAATATGTTACAAGAAGACTTGAGATATCTTAGACTACACTTAGTTAAGTACTTTTACAAAGTTTCTTTCCAGATTTGAGGCTGAGTATCACAGACCACCCACATTCACATCACCTAGCACTGGCCCCTATGTCTCCTCTCAAGCCTGTGCCATTTCTGAGTACTGTATGATCTGTTTTATGTGTTGTTTTTTCAGTCCAAGTGTCTGCAAGCAATGTTGAAGCCTACTGGGGAGTGGAGGGGGTGGATGTCTGTAGCACGATATTGCAAGTGTTACATTCCAAGGGGTATGCTGGGAAGATATATGGATGCATTTGAGATAGGAAAGCTTGCTGGAATAAACAAGAAAATATGGGTAAAAGTTCAACATCTTCCGCATTCTTGACCATGCTGCATATTGGGGATGGTCCTGTGTGCTTGCTATCAACAAAACCATGCCTAGGCTTTGTCTCAGAGAAAATGAGTCACCATTAGTGACAGTCCCTAGAAGCATGATAATAGTTAAGGAATACAGATGACTGGCAGTTCATCTATCTGTCTAACTGTTATGTATTTAGTAACATAAACACAGGTTTTGTGAGCAATAAATACAGCAACATAAATACAGGCTTGGGAGGGAAACAGAGCCACTGTCTGAGCATGTAGGGACAAAATTAGGAAAGCAAAAGCCCAGATGGAATTATATCTCGCAAGGGATGTCAAAGGCCCCCAAAAGGGCTTCTAAAATTCTGAGGGTGACAAAAGGAAGACCAGGGAAAATATGGGCCTGTTGCTGAAGAAGACCCAGGGGCCTGGTGACACAGGACATGGGAAAGACTGAGGTACCAAATGTCTTCTCCACCACAGTCTTTATTAGTAAGAGCAGCCTTTAGGAATCCCAGGTCCAAGACACACGGGGGAAAGCCTGGAGCAAGGAAGATATACCCATGGTGGAAGAGTAACAGGACAGGGAATACTTAAGTAAATAGGACATACATAAATCCATGGGCCCTGACGGGATGCACCAAGTAATGACGGATTTGACATATGTCATTGCAAAGCCACTCAATAATCTTCAAACAATAATGATTTAAAGTGCCTGAGAACTGGAGGAAAACAAATGTCACTCCTATCATCAAGAAGGACAAGAAGGAGGACCCAGGGAATTACAGGCTCATAGACACCAATGGGCAGGAAGGACAGAAAGTGAAATGGACTGAAAATGGGCTGAATGGCCAGGACCAGGTGATGGTGATAGCTGGCGGCCAGTAACTACTGGTGTACCACAGGGGTCAATATTGGGTCCAGTACTGTTTTAGACCTTCATTATAGGTCAAGATGATAGGGCAAAGTGTATCCTCAGCAAGTTTGTTGATGACACAGAACCAGGAAGAGTAGCTGACGTGCCAGAGGGTCCTGCTGCCATCCAGAGTGACCACAACAGGCTAGAGACGTGGGCTGCCCAGAATCTCATGGTCCCCAAAGGTCCACAACGATGATTAAGGAATTACAGCATCTTTTCTGTGAGGAAAGGCAGAGAGACCAGGACTCTTCAGCCTGGAGAAGGCTCAGATGGGATTTCATCAATGTGTCTGAAGAAAGGGTGCAAAGAGGAAGGAACCAGGCTCTTTTCAGTGATGCCCAGTGAAAGAACAAGAGGCAATGGGCACAAACTGAAGCAGAGGAGGTTCCCTCTGGACGTTTTTCACTGTGAGGATGGCTGAACACTGACACAGGTTGCTCAGAAAGGCTGTGATCTCCCTCCTTGGAGATATCCAAAGACCATCTGTACATGGTCCTGAGCAATCATGTCTAGGTGTCATTTCTTGAGCAACGGCTTCGAAGTAAATGACCTCCAGAGGTCCCTCCCATTTTCAATCATTGTGTGAATCTGGGATTCTATATTGGATTCTCTATGTATAGTCCAGGACTGCCACCTTTATCTCAGTCTTGAAAACAAGATAAACTAACAAAGATCACATAGTAATGGTTGAGTTCACTTACAGAAAATGAAAAAGAAAATCTTAAAATGTGGTTAGTTTGTTGGCAGATTGTTGGGTGCTAAATGGAAGTAAAGTATAGGGTAGTAGTTCAACATTTCTATGTGAAGGTGTGGATGATAGCTATAAGGTTTGCACCTGAAGTAAAGAAGAAGTGTCTGCTAGCCATCTCTGGCTGAAAAGAGGCAGATCTCCAAACACAGGAGGTTGAAAATATTATGTAGATAGCTCACAGAATATCTCAATATTTTGGACCAGTTGTAAGAGTCGGTCAGAAGAGG
>NW_008604934.1:1101-4500 GCF_000691845.1 Merops nubicus | reverse complement strand
ATGAACTAACCTGCCACTCATATAAATATAAATATATATAAATATATTAAAATCAGACTGTTCTACAAAATTGTGTATTTGTATTTTTGTGTACGTACAATTTTCTGCTAAGCAGAAGGAGGATGTAGTATAGGATGATGTGAGAAGAGATTTTGTTTAATCATATTTCTTTGTTACTTATTTTTGTTAACATCCAGATGCCTGTCTTTGTCTTATGTGTATGACACTGTTGGCAAGGTGCAGTATCTCTCTCCCGCCCACCTCCTACACCTCTGCCAGCAGGAAGGAGCTGGGTGATGCCACCACCCATCACCAGCCCCCACAGATGTGCCCCAGGCTGGACCTTCCCACAGGCTGCTCCTTTGGTGTCAGGAGCAGGTCTCTGAGGTTGGCATTCCGTGGGCACCGTGTGTCTTTCCTCCCCACAGGGACATCAGATGGGCTCAGGTTTGATGCTTTTCACAGGGCTGTTCTCCACGCTGCCTGCACCACCCACAGTCTTCAGTAGCTTTGCCACTGGTCCTCAGCCTGAAGTTTCAAGGGGAAATAAATGATGTAGGGTAGATTGGGAGGGAGGAGGGACAGATCCTCGTGTTGGGAAGTGCTTATGGAGGAGAAGACCCCAGGGAAGCAGTGCTGTGTGTCACAGGGGGTTGGATCTCGGGTGACCCCACCCCAGAGGATGGTTGAGGAGGGTGCTGTTGGGAGCTGCTGCTCCCCACGGCTGTCTGCACGCTGCTGAAGTGTGGCTTTGCTTCCAGCAAGGCCAGTTGGTGAGGTACCTTCAGACACAGCCTTCCATCCCTTGCAGGAGGCATCTCAGTGGCTTTATGACTCTTTGGGCCATCGTAGCAGCCTTGTTGGGTGAAGTCCATCTTCTCCTGGCTCGATGCCCTTGCAGTAACACTAAAATCTTCCCCAGATCATTGCATGTGTCTTCAAGATGCTGGTGGGTGGCTCCATCATTTGTTGCAAGGAGAAAAGTCAGAGTTTTTGCCCCCTGGTGCACTTGGGAGTCGTTAGTTATGCCCTATAGAGTGGAGAACTACCCAGGGGAAGGGCTCAAAGAACTGGGTAAAAGAGGACACAGTGGAAAATAGCCAAGCTGTGGGCACGGGGTGAGGGACGTTCACCTTCCAGAGCCTTGAGCCAACGGGTCCTTTCTGTGGGCATGAGTGTTCCCAGCCCCGAAATGTGGCTGAGACTCAATAACTCACCTTCCTCAGGTGGCCAGAGCTGTGTGTGTGAAGCACCAACTCCTTCCCTCGTGCCCTTCCCTCTCTTTTCTTCTTTATTTTTTTTTTTTTTTTCCTTTTTATTTCTGTTTTTACCACCATTTGAGCTGAGTTTTGGCCCAGGGAGAGCGATACTGCATCTTTACATGTAGGGCTCATATTTATAACAATGTGTAATGACTGTAGCAAAAGTCCTTGTTTCTATATGTGAATGGACAGAGAAACAAGTGCTCTATTGTATTGATTAAAATAGTTAAAATGAGTCCTGTATCATTGTATCTCCTATTCTGGATTAGTGCCTTTTGGACAGTAGACTGTTCTGTAATTAAAATGTAGTATAACTGCTTTTTTGTACAGTTTTGTTTTAATAAAACTTTTTTTTAATTTGTGTTTATTTTAGTATTGTACCTATTAGAAAATAAAAATGTATAACTCCACGCTGCCTTTCTTCCATAGTCCTTTTTGTGCAGAGCTGCCTGGGTGTGAAGGCCCCAGAGAGGCCTTGGACACAACTAAGACCTAAAATGTGTCTTGAGGACTTGGTACAACGTAGAAAATATGAACTCGTTTGAGAAAGACTCAATTCTTTGTGCCTGCCTGGTGTTTTAAGGACAGGCTCTTGGTGGGATGAAGGTGGTGAACACTTGGTGGTCCAATGGAAGCTGTGGCATCACTTCAAGTTTGAGCCATGGGCTGATACCAGAGGCCTCTGGGGCTCTTTCCACTCAAAGTTGATCCTAAAGAGTAGAGTTTTAACCGTCTCCTTGGCCACTATAATTGTACCATGACCAGCATCTTTACTTGGGTCAAAGAGCTGCACTTCTCTCTGGGAACCAACCCTGCGAGGCCCCAGCAGCTTTGAGAAGGGTGGTTGGAGTCCCATCCCAGCATCAAAGTTCTCTTTGTGGAGGAGTCGAGGGGCTGCAGGGAGCAGACTTTGGGACCTTCTGATAATAAAGAGGTTGAAGTGCAGTGCTGAGAAGCCAAAGGCACGAGGGTATGTTGGCTGCACTTTCATCCTGGCCTGGTGGTGCTCAGCATCTTCAGGGTCTCCAATTAATCACCTTAGGGGTGGAAGCACCTTTCAAACGGGTCCTCGTGGCCCTCAGACATCGTGGGGTGGGGATAAAAAGCAGCTAAAACTCATTCTCTGCTCTGGTAGCTGAGGGGGGTTCTGAAGGGAGCAGGTTGAGGATGAGGGGGCTAAACCTGCAGGGACTGTGGGGCTGTCACCAGGTGCCTGTCCCTGCTGCCTCCTGGCTTTCTGAAGGACACACTAAAAATAATGAGCAAAACAAACAAACAAACAAACAAAAAAATGGCCTTGGCAGTAAATCAGTGTTGGCTCCTTCTCTAGACTTGAGGGCTGAGCCCCCAGAACTATTGGCTTTTGATGGAGCAATTTTTCTTACTGGGTTTTGTTTCTTTCCAAGTTAATCCCCAACAGGTTCCAGGTTGTTGTAGTTCCCATCCCAGGGGAACCTGCTGGACTGACTCGGGCAGTGCGGGGGAGTCGCCCTGGGACAGCCCCAGCTCAGCTGGGACTGAGGGTGAGAGAACCAAGCTGTGGACAGGACAAGGGGGGTGGTTTGGAACTCAAAGGGGGAGAAACTGTTCACACTGAGGGTGGTGAGCCCCTGGCCCAGGCTGCCCAGAGAGGTGGTCACTGCCCCATCCCTGGCACCATCCCAGGGGAGGTTGGAACAAGCTCTGAGCACCCTGCTCTAGCTGCAGATGTCCCTGTCCCTGCAGGGGGGTGGTGGCTTTGAAGGTCCCTTCCCACCCAAACGATCCTGTGATAAGGACCGTGGCAGGACTCACAAGTAGAGGGCAGGAGCAGTGGGGACGGGGCCTTTCCCAGGGTGCACACACAGAGAGGGGTCCCCAGCGCTGCCCTGGGTGGAGGATGAAGGACAAAGTCCTCCCCTGATTCCTGAAAACCAGGAGTGCAGAAAAGCTCTGTGTGGAGAGATGGTGTTTTAGTGTGGTTTTTTTTTTAACAAAACACCCAGCAGAGGCCTATGCTTTGTGACAAAACAGCTCAATGTCCAGCTCTTCTCATGCTTATTAAGCCCATCAAACCACTGGAAAAATCTCCCAGGGAAGTGGTGGCATCCCCACCTTTAGTCACTTCTCAGCTTCAGCTGGACAGGCTGCTGGGGCA
>NW_008604934.1:634-921 GCF_000691845.1 Merops nubicus | reverse complement strand
CACCAACCCCACTCACCTTGGCCTCACGAGCAAAACCACCCAGCTCGTGGCTCAGCTGGGGGGGGGTCAGGCAGGACACCCTGTGTGACCCCCTCAGCCTCCATCCCTCCCCCAGCGCCCATCAGCAGCTCTGGTGACTCCACCCCCTGCCTGCCGTGGCAAAGGGCTCTAAGACACCCGAGGCCAATGGAAGTGGTAGGAACTTGAAGAAAAGCGAGGGTGGTTGGTGGTTGGTTGGGGGTTTTAGGGTTTCCTGCTGCCTTTGATGGGGGCCCTTTTGAAGCACG
>NW_008604934.1:0-527 GCF_000691845.1 Merops nubicus | reverse complement strand
CTCCGCCCTCCCTCCGGCACTTCAAAAGGCTCCTGGCTTCAGCCAAAGAAGGTTTGTTTTTTTTTTCTCTTTTTTTTTTCAGAAGGTAAAACATTAAAGGGAAGTGGCTTAAAAAAAAAGGAAGAAAAAAGGCAGCTGTATTTTCTTGTACTGATTGCAAGACAACCCTGATAAAAATATCCTGAACGGCTCTGAGCAGAGCTTGTGGAGTCAACACAGAGATTGGTGCTCAGGAAAACACAAATGCAACAGAAAACAAAAACACCACCCACCAAAATCCAAGTCAAACCCTTCAGCTGCTTCCAGCACTGAGCTGGATCTCTGCCTGTCCTAAGAGCTGGTTGGGTGCATTGGGTTCCCCATAACACCTGCTGCCCTTCTGGGCCAGGTTTGGTGGTGGCAGGTCCTCCACCGTGTCAACCTCCCTGCCTGGGCTGTACAGGAACAGAATGGGTCTGGCTGGAAGACTTTAACATGACTGAGTCCAGCCCTTCCCCAGGACTGCCAGATCCCCACTGCCCCGTGTC